>NC_092877.1:361888439-361995939 GCF_028372415.1 Notamacropus eugenii | reverse complement strand
CCTTGAAATATTAAGATGTCCTAAATGCAATGTAGTGAATGTCAGTTTTGGAATTTGATTCCAGGTCTTCTGACCCTAGAGGAGAATTGGGAGAGGACAGTGTCAGGATTGGTGAAAAGAGTCATAGGCCTAGGTTCAAACATCAGCTCTGTTATGTACTGTTTGGATTGGAAATGCACACTTGTCTTAACCTAAGTTTCTTCACCTGAAGGTGTAGAGTCAGATAGGTGTTCCTCAAATTTCCTTCCTGCTCCAAATCTAGGATCCTGTGAGAGTCCATTTATTGGATTCTGCGTTTCCTTTGCCAGTGACAATTTGAAATGCATTTTCACTTTGAAGTTGAACTGAAAGAGACTTCTGAGCTGTGGAAAGGTGCTAAGGAAATCAGTGTGCATTCAGAGCACATGCCTCCTTTGGAAACTGCCACTGTGAAGATGAGACTCATTGGTTTTCCAGGCATCACATTCTTTCTAACTTTCAATTGTTTTTTTTTTCCTCATTTTTGAACAAAGATGTATTCTAACCTTCTCTGTTACATATAGACATCTCTTTGTCATCAGTGAGCCCAATCTCCCTGACCCCCACTACATAATAGATGGAGAACATACATTATTGGAAAGCTATAGAAAATTACACCTTCCTTCAGTTTACTTTAAAGGGCAGGGGTGTCAAAGAATGCCTCCTTTCTACTAGAATTCTGGTTAGATTATTTTTGCATTGTAACTTTCAGCTGTGTTTATAACATTTTAGGAATGAGAGCTCCCCAAATGATTTTCAGCTGTTCATATCAGAAAAAAATGGTTTATGTTTTTGAAAGTTAGAGCTATTAATAACAATTTTTAAATTATTTAATTTTTTTTCATATTATTTTATTGGTATGGAGTTCATTATGTACATTTCTTTTAACATTTCAGATTGACAACAATTTGGATTGTTGTCTGAAATTTATAATCTTTAAGAGCTATTCTGGGCCATCAAGAGGTAAAGTGATTTACCCAGGGTCACGCAGCCAGTATATATAGATAGATCATGATGACTTCCAAAGCTTAGACTGGCAGTATGCCCTGATGTGAGTGGGAGAGTTGGCAGCTGTACATTCTCAGATTTTGAGGGGCCAGAAGAATGAAACAGACCATTTTTGACAAAAAAGAAGAAAAAAAGTCAGTTATTAGCAGAGACATCACATATAACAAAGGAACAAAAACAACGAAAAACCAACAAAAATGAGTCAGAGGGAGGGAACGTCTGAAATCCGAAGGAATATTAGTAACATGAAATCAGGATGCACACAGCAAAGTGGGAAAACTATCTTAACATCACACAGAAGCCTGAGATCCTTGTTATCGAAACAGTCCCATTTGACTTATTTAACCTGGTTATCCAGCCAGCATACTATTTGATCTTTGGAATGTTGGGATAAACCCAATAACATTTTGTATTGAAGGAGAGTCCACTGTGAACATTGCTCCTTACCACTGATAATTTTCCACATGTGACATAGCTGTTTATTTGTTGGCAGACGCTATCCTAGTCAACAGATAGATGATTGTGTTATAACTAACCTACAGTGCTGTAAGGGCTGCAACATCCTTGGAACATTCTGATAAAACTGCTTCCTCTCATTTTTATACCCAGTTTACAGATAAAGAAGCTACAGATCAGAGAAGTTATTATTGTTGGGCCTTCATTTTCTTTCTTCCAGTCCAGTGGCAGGGCAAAAGTCAGGACGACTGGTTATGGCCCAGGGTACAGTGACTTTGTTGTCTTTGATGTCTGACCAATTTTTAAGTATCCCACAGTACCTGCTTTAGCTGTCTTCATGGCCATTGAAGCAAATTGTTCATACACCCATTTTTTCAGGGGAAGTCTTCATATGCTTGGGGTAGATACCTCCTTAACCAATGGGTTTGATGAGTTTGGCTCAGCCTCAAGTTGGTTTAGGCTATCTGCTGAGAAGATTCTATGGCCACTATGCATGCTACAGGCTTCTTGGAGCCACAGATGAGAGTAGAGTGTCAGGTGGACACCAAAGGTGGATGAACAGTCCTGAAAAAGGGCTTGACAGCCCTCACACCAGAGGTGCTAGTGCAGGGGGTGGGGAACCTGTGGTCTCAAGGTCACATGAGGCCTTCTAGGTCCTTGGCCTTTTGACTGAGTCCAGGTTTTACAGAACATATCCTTTTATTAAGTAAGGGGACTTGTTCTGTGGAGTTTGGACTTAGTCAAAGGCTGACATTTGAGAACCTAGAGGGTGGCCTGGTTGCCTCAGGTACCCCACCCCTGTGCTAGTCCTTTTTGAACACTATAGTCAGAGAAGCTGATCAGTTGGTAATACCCCAGAGGCATGATTTGTACCTGGCTTTCTCCTAATTATAAATACACTTTCATTGTACCGTAGTGTACTGGGAAAAATGTAGAATATAGTATATTGAGTTTTACAAAAAAAAAAAATCATTTTAGCAAGAAGCTTCACTTATGAATTCTAAAGTAGAACTAGTTAAATTATTAAGAAAAAGCAAAAAAGGAAGAAAGTCTAGTTTTTGTTTTTGTTTTCCTGTAATCAGTTGGCTGTGGCACTCTTTTTGCTTTTCTAAGTTAGGGGAGGGCCTGAGAGTCTTAGGTTGGGAGGAAGAGGAGTCAGGTGATCCTAGCTCTATGAAACAAGAAAGATTAGCTTTCATTAATAACAATATTTATTAAAATTAAGAGATTGAAAGATCATGGCTATGAAGGTAGAAGGAACTCATTTTTCATCAGTGGTAGCTAAGGCCAGAGAGGTCAGGCAGTTTGTCCAGGATCATACAAGTTAGAGAGGAAGCAGTGTTGGGATTTGAAACCAGATCATCTGACAGCAAGTCAATACCTCTTTCCATTCACACTGTGCCTTGTTATTCTGACCAAACAACGCCTTAAGGAGAAGTGGGCTGTAGGAACTTTTAAATCTTTGAGCGTTAAGGGAAGGTATAACTCGACAGAGTAAGCCAAATACCCAGGGTAACTAAGAGAACATCAGTAGAATAGAGCTTTATAGAAAACGTAACAATGCAACATAATAGATGTAAAAATATTTCAAGAAAAATAGAATCTGTCTTCCAAGGTTGTTGTGAAGATCAAATGAGAAAAATTTGTAAAATGTTTAGTGTGGTGCCTGGGGAATAGCAGGTATTTAATATGTTTGTCTCCTTCTCTTTGCCTATACCTGTATCAGGGGTGAGAGCACAGTCCCTGACTTGATTCTAAAGTATGAATCATAAATGCACAAATCCAAATTTCTAAAATATCTTCACGAATTGCCCTGACTGCATCAGGATCAATTTTGTTCTTTTATATGTTCCCTTTCAAATGATAATTCACACTTCCTGAACCACCCTCTCTCATAACTTACACTTTTAAATTTTCAGTTAAGAAATCATACCATCTCTCTGATTAAACTGCTCCATCCTTTAACCACCTTCATTGTGTTTAATCAATTAAGTATATCTCTTGTAACAAATTAAATGTTTTATTCTGTTGCATGAACTTAGTCAACCTGTAACCATTATACATTATTTTCATGACAAATTTTTATCAACATAGAGCTCACACACACACACACACCCCTCAGTTTTATGTATTTGTAATATTCACTTGGGTCTACTTCACCAAATAACATTTACAGTGGAGGGCCTAGTCTCCACAGGGCAATTGAATACTCCTCATGGTGTTCTAAGGAATTGAAAGTAATTTCTATTGTTCACAAGCCCCCATCTGGAATGTTATACCATTGAATACTAGGCAGCCAGGCAATCAATTTTCTGTTAAAAAAAGTGAATTTTTAACTAATATGTTGTAAAAACAATTGGTACAAATACATGCCCCCAAAAGTCTATTGTACACATTCTCTATCAGTAGCCTGATGATGTGTTTGTCCTTTGTTGCCGAAGAAGACCATGCCATCAGAGAAATAATGACCTGACTTGCGCTTGACTTTGTTTTGAGTGAGGGAGGGCTGTGCAGGTCACCAGCCTCACTTCTCCTCCAGAGCCATCTGATTCCAGTGACCAGATATTCATGAGGATGACTGGAGATGACCTAGGATGAGGAAGTTGGGGTTAAGTGACTTGCCCAAGGTCACACAGCTAGTGAGTGTCAAGTGTCTGAGGTGAGATTTGAACTCAGGTCCTCCTGACTTCTGCACTGGTGCTCTATCCACAGCACTACCTAGTTGCCCCCTGTCAATAGCAAAGTTCTTGGGGAGAGTGTTCTCAGACTTAGAAAGAACACGTGGCAAATGTGTGACTAAAACTTCCATTTTTCCCTCTGTGGAGTCCTCATGAAGCTCCCCTTTGGTATGCATAGATCTCTTCTGTGCCTCAAGGGCTTCTGTCTTCATAGAATCTTGAGACTGACTGACCTAAATCTGTCTGGATATGTCTTCGGCTCCAGACCTAACTGTCAGCCCAAGCTGTTCTAGGGACACAGATTAGAAGTCTGTAACTTCCAGTCTTTCAAAGTTCACTTGGTGATATTGGGCAAAGTATTGAATCTTGTTGTGTCTCAGTCTCATCATCCATAAAATGGAAGCATCGTACTCTACCTCTTGGGTTCTCTCTAGCTCTAAATCTGTATTTCATTTCTCAGCTCCATGCATTTCCTCTGTCTGTCTCTGATTCCTGCAGTCTGCTCCCTTCTCATCTCCAACTTCTGGCTTCTTTAAAGTCTCACACAAAATCTCACCTTCTATAGAACACCTTTCCCAATCCCTCACAATTCTAGTACCTTCTCTCTTTTAATTATTTCATATATAGTCTCCATAAAGCTTATTGGTACATTATGTGTTTACTTATTCTGAGCTCCCCGAGGGCAGGGACTGCCTTTTGCCTTTCTTTTAGCACAGTGCCCAGCACATAGTAGGTATTTAATAAATGATTACTGACTGATACTTGGCTTCCCAGCTACAAGTTTACTATTGAATGACAGAATTCAGGATTTAAATCACTAAGAGTTATTCCTGTACCCTTTGAATAGCTGAATAATTTGTTTGACACTTAGAATTGACTGCTCTTTCTTGTGAAGTATTTTGCACAGATCCTCAAAGACAAGCCACTGTCCAAAACAACCCCCCCAAAAACAAACAAGAAAACATGATGCCTCATTGAAAGAACAAAAAGGTACATATGTATGAAAAATAATGTAAAGAGTCAAAGGTCTTGCTTTGTACAACACATGCTTGGTAGAAACATAAAGCCTAAAATCAAGACCATATGGAATTTTTCTTGCTAAACACAACAAAATTGCATTTTTCTTGATAGATTACAGACTCCTTAAAGGCTTAGACCTTACTTTATGAACCTTTGCTATCCATAGTATTGCCCACAGTACCTTGAATGAATTAGATATTCAGTAAAGACCTGAAGTCATAATACTGGAATTACCAGAGTTTAAACACTTAATTGATTACTTAGGACCCACAGCATTGTGAGTTGCTATGAGGAATAAAATTATAATAGGAATACAATGGAATATTGCTTTTAATACTTGCAAGGAAAACAAAAGCAAATTCTGCTGAATATGTATATTGTTTAGCTAGTCATATTAAATACTAAATTAGTGTATTTTTTTTTCCTCATCCATCACAATTTGACAAAAGGAATTATTGATTTCTTAGCGCTATCTGAAACAGCTCACTCTTTCATGGTAAGGGTCTATTAATTTCTAGAGTAGTTTTGAAATTAGCTTTCCATTTTATTAAGAAGAAAGAGATATATAACTTGGTGAGATGTAGCTTTCAAAAATAAACCAAGTTAAAACTAGTGATATACAAATATATCTGTTATGGTTCACAATTGTCCCACTTGATCATCCTAAAAATCCTGGGAGGCAGGTGCTTTTATGATACTCTTTTACAATTGAGGAAATTGAGGAAGATAGAAAGTAAGTGACACAGCTAGTAAGTCTCTAAGACTGAATTTGAACTCAGGACTTCTTAATTCCAATAGGTCCATTGCTCTATCCACTGCTCCATCTAGGTTCCTTTAGGGAAATTATTTTTTTAACATTACTTAAAATATTTTGAATTGTTAGTAAATGCAAAACAAATTTAAAAAAAAAACAAAAAAACCTGATGCATAATATTTTGTATGGGTGGGGCTGTTGTTTAGTGGTTTTTCAGTCATGTCTGACTCTGCATACCCCCATTTGGAGTTTTCTTGACAAAAATACTAGAGTGGTTCATTTTACAGATGAGGGAAGTGAGACAAACAGGTTTAGGTGACTTGTCCAGATTTACACAGCTCATGCATGTCTGATGTCCCATTTGTACTTAGGACTTCCTGACTCCAGGCCCAAAACTCTACCTGCTGAGCTAAGAGTTAAAGAATTTGCTACAAATAGCCCTCAGAGTCCTTAAGGAAAATCATATACTTTAATTCATTTTGTTACTCATATTTAACAAATGTTAAAGGATCATTATTTTGGAAAGCCATATTCCACTGAGTCAAATATCTAACCTTCCTCAGTAAGGATTCTTTTATTTCTTTCTAATTATGACAGTCCTGTCATTTGGCTGCTTGAAGATCTTCAATCTTATCATTGGTTGTACATTCATTTATTTGTCTGAAAATTTCTAAGTATGCTTTTCTCTACTGCCTCTTGACATGAAAATGAACCAACACAACTAGGGATATAATCAGCACATTACAAAAGTAATACATGTGCACTCATTTTTTTAAGAACATAATCAGGAGCAAATATCTCAAAATGATAATTGACATTCATAAAGTACCTTTCATCTAAAAATCTAAAAGTAATTTACAAAGATTACTTAATTAGCTCCTCAGCAGCTCTGGGAGGTAGATATTTTATTGTAATTACAGTATGTTCTGGATTATCCCCACTGATGGGCAAAAGAGCAGCGAGGCAGATAATCCATATAGTCAGTCACACAGCCATACCCAAATAGAATCAGTGACAATCAATCACACACTCATACACAAAGCGTCTACTCACTTGTGGTAGAATGCACACCATGTTATTACCATGGGTGTAAACAGAACAACAACAGAGATTAAAGCTGTATCAGCACATCAGCTGCTTTGTTCTTCTATGATCTATGTCTTTTTGGTCAGCTTGATTTACTGTATTTCAGAGCTTTGATAATTAGAAGTGACTTCAGTAGCCATGTAGTTCAAATAATGCTCAAAAGAAATCTCAATGATATGCATCATGTAAAGACTCAAGCAGAATGTAAGCAAATAAACAGAGGCAAAATTGTTTTATTTGACAGTGGCCAATATGGTGAACTTTATTTCAATTTTATACATCCAAATACTTTAAAAATTACATATTACCCTTTCATTCACCCTTTCATTTATTCAATATTATTGTTAAATGAATAAATGGTGTATCATTCCTTAAGCATTGACTGACATTCTTTTATTATTATTACTGAATGGTTGTGTTGAATATTTTATAGGTATTTTAAGTATTTGGTTTTCCTAAACTTAAAATATTATATATATATATATGTATACATATATACACACACATAGTAGAGTTTATTTTAATTTATTCCTTTTCTTTGATTCATCATGAATAGCATTAAACTCTAGTAATTATTTATAAAATTATTTAAGCATCAGAAGAAGAATATTATAATGAAACTATTCTCTCCAAGGTTACCTAAAGACATTATCTAACATAAAACTTAATAATCCTTTCTTAGTCCCCTTGTATTTTGACCTCTGCAGAATTCAAACTTATTGACAATATCATCCTTAATATTCTTTTCTCCCTGACTTTTCATGATACCACATCTTGGTTCTCCTAGAGCTTTAACTCCTCTTTCATTTCTATACAAATGATTGAGATCTATGTATGTAGGCCAGGGATAAGGAACCTGTGGCCTTGAGGCCACATGTAGCTTCTAGGTCTTTGAGTGCAACCTTTTGATTGAGCTCAGGTTTTATAGAACAAATCCTTTTATTAAGGGGATTCAGTCAAAGGGTCACACTTGAGGACCTAGCAGAACACATGTGGCCTCAAGGCCACAGGTTCCCCACCCCTGAACCTCACCAGTTGTCTGTCAGACTTGTCACACTAAATGTGACCGATACTCACAATCACCACAAAGCATAACTCGTTCTCCTCTGTACCCCATCCCCTCCTATTCTGTACTTCCAAATTTCTGTTGAAAGCACAACCATCCTCCCAATAAGCCAGGTGTGCAACCTTGTCATCATTCTAGATTCCTCACTTTTCCTCACTCCACAGGGCCAATTAGTTTCTTAGTTTGTTGATTCGACCTTGGGACGATCTCTTGAATCCATGCCATTTTTTTTTCTGCTCACATTCTATCACCATTTTTCAAGCTCTTGTCACTTCTCTCTTGGACAATTGTAAGAGCTTCCTAATTCCTAAGTGGTCTCCCTTATTCAAATCTCTCTTCCTTGTGTTGATCCTCTACACAGGAGGCTGAGTTAAATTCTTCAAGCGTCCATCTGACATAGATAATTCCATTTCACAGCACAAACACTCACATTATTCCCAGTGTGGCATATTTTGTGTATATATACATGTAGGCATACATGTATGTATGTGCAGATAAATAAACTGTGCATACATATATACATACATGTATGTATATTTTTTGTGTGTGTGCATATGTATAATCATACAGAGTATCCCAAAAATTTTAGTGGCATTTTTAGCTTCAACAGTTTAAAATGTCCCTGAGACTTTTGGAACAACCTGTATATGCATATACACATGTGCACAGCTGTTAATGTAAAAAGAATCTCCTCCAGCTGTTGACACATGACATAGGGGAATGTAACTGTGGCTTCTTGTTATAATGACCGACTGCATGTGTCTGCCAAGTAGAAAGAGTCCGAAATGGGAATTCGGTTCAGTTGAACAAGCTTTTGTTAGGCACATACTTTATACCCTTGAGGACCTTCTATTCCACTGGAGATCAATAATAGGAGATTATGTTATTGAGGAAGAGCACTGACTACTGGGAATATTGTGGATGAAGGAATGAACCAATAATTGAAAGAAAAAGGTCCTTATGAGTTAAACAGAATGATATAGGTGATGGAGTGCTGGCCCTGGGGTCAGTAAGACCTTGGATAAAGTCCTGCCTCTGCCGCACAAGGCAGGTGCTGTATGACTCTAGGCCAATGCCCATGGCAACTCTCTAGGGCTACAAATTGCAGAGAAAGTGCCTAACTCTCCAATGGAACAGAAAGTCAACTTATCTTAGATTTCCCTAGAACAATGAAATCCAAATTCTATTCCTATACTTGTCCCTCTGTGTCAAACAGTGACTATAAAAGAACTGCGGTAAAGATAGTTGGCCCTCAAGCAACTTATGTTCTAACGGGAAATTACACACACACGCACACAAACATACATATACATACACATATATACACATATACACATGTACATACATATGTGGGTATACATACATATATACGTACTTACAGAGAGAGAGAGAAAGGACTGTTGGCCAGAGATGGCCATTGTGGATCAGAAAGTCATAAAAATTTAGACTTGACCCATAGAGGAACAGATTGAGAGGCATTTTATAAGTCACAGTGGAAGTAAAATTTGTGAAATGATTTGACTGGTTACTTACTGAAAGGAAGGGTGAATGAGGTAGAGCAGCTGTGGGAAGGTGATGGGTCAGATAATGAAAGCCAGCTTCAGGAAATTGAGATTTTTTTTTTTTACCCAGGAAGACAAAAGATTTTTTCCTTCAACTGACTGATATTGCCCAGAAATCCCTAGATTTAGAATATCTATTAATAATTAGATTTTCCAGCAATCGTTTTCAAACACTGTAACTCTCGAAAACATGACAAGCCCAGAGTCACACAGCTCGTCATTTTACCTATAAAGTGGGGGAAGTTGGACTCAGTGGCCTCTAAGGTCTCTTCCAGCTCTAAATCTATTATCCTTCATGGATTGGAGAGGTGAAGCAAAGACACAAACTCCACACAGAAGGGGTCTTTACAGACAATGATCCACCTCTGACCCACAATGCCAATCAAACTGGCCTACTCCTTAGCCAACAAACAACTCTCTACTTTGATTAATGAAAGCCAGCTTCAGGAAATTGAGGTTTTTTTTTTTTTTTTTTTTTTACCCAGGAAGACAAAAGATTTTTTCCTTCAGCTGACTGATATTACCCAGAAATCCCCAGATTTAGAATATCTATTAATAATTAGATTTTCCAGCAATCGTTTTCAAACACCATAACTCTTGAAAACATGATTCTTCACTTCCACTTGTTAATTGAAATAAAATTTATTATACAGATTAAGATTGTACTAATTGTGAAACTTTCCTCCTTTATTTCTCCATCTTCTTCTTTAATGCTAGTTAAGATAAAGTTGCCATTTTTCCTTCCTAAGAATATTGTGACCATACTTACTTACTTCTCTGTTGAATAGACTCACTTTGAATGAGATAATATCAGAGTAAAAGGGAAATGTTTTAAGTACTATTCCAACAAAATTAGATATTTTATCTTAACTAACTTTGATCCTGGAGTAATGATATAAGGGGAAAGATCAGTGATTTTGAAAGTTCTCTATGGGTAGTCTCATTTCCATCTTAAAAAGCACATTGTTATATTAAGGTCTAAATTGCTTCAAGGTTCCTGAGAAACAAAAAGACATTTTGATTTTCAGAGACAGGACTTTTTCATTAAATAATCTTGGCTTACATGTATATGATGTTTGAAAGTTCAAATTCAAAGATTGTCCTTTCACTCTTATGAGCATGATAGCATAATAGTGCAGTTGTGATCATTCCCACTCCATAGATCTAGAAGCTGAAACTGAAAGATTATGGTTTTCCCTTGATCACAGAACTAGTTAAGTTAAGGCCAGGGAACAGGTAGGATCATGTGATTATGGATTTAGAACCAGAAGGGAATTTTGTACTGACTCTCTGTGACCTGATTTGGAGTTTTATTGGCAAAGATACTGGAGTGGTTTGTTATTTTCTTCTCTAACTCATTTTTATGTATTAGGAAACTGAGGCAAACAGGGTTAAGTGACTTACCCAGAGTCATACAAACTAATAAGTTTCTGAGGCTGTATTTAAACTCATGCTGATGAGTCTTCCTGATTCCAAGTCCAGTGCTCTATCCGTTGCACCACCCAACTGCCCAAGACGAGACTTCAGAGGTCATCTATCCCATGCTCTCATATTACAAATGAAGGGAACTGTGGCATACAGATGTTGAATGATTTGCTTAAAGTCGTACAAATAGTAAAGGATTGATTAGGTTAGGACAGGAACTTCTGGAACAAGCTCCTTTGCTCTGTTCGAACATAGACTACATTTCTTTCAAGTCCCAACTTAAGTCATCTCCATGAGGTCTTCTTCATTCATTCCTTAAGAGCAAGAGCTGTGTTTTCTTGGTGTCCTTATGCCTTTTCTTTGTCTACCTGGCACTTACCTCGGGATCTGTAACATAATATTTAATAAATGCTTGCTTACTGATGGATTAACTGATTAATCCTACTCTTAGGCCTCTTTCTCTTAATTCTAATTGTCTTGGTATTTATAGATATAATCTTGACCACATTACTATGCATTTGTACCTTTATTATTTCCTACATGCTTATCTTCCCTCATGTTGTTGAAAATTGATTTTAAGCACTAGGAAAGCAGTGTTTTCTACTTCTTTTCTGGTTAATCTATTATATACACTGCCTTCCCTGATTCCCTAGCCACTAGTTCCCCATTCCTCTACTCCCACTAGAAATTATTTTTATTATTTTTTGTTTATATACTTAGTGATGTACATGTTGTCTCACCTGGTAGAACGGAATCTCCTTGAGAGCAGGGTTTGTTTAATTTGGGTGTTTATTCTTAGACCTACCACAGTGATTGGTAATAATAGGCACTTGAAAATGTTTGTTGATTGATAAGTTGATAGAAGAGACTTTTGTAGTTGTTTCACTTTGATTTGGTGCTTTATCGGCAACTTAATGCCCCTGCTGGTGGTGTCCGTGATGACCTTTCAAGCAAACATGAAACTTCAATTAAATATAACTAATTATATTATGTGGTTTGTATCTTTTGAATTAACTAATCAATCAGTATTTGTTAAGTGTTCATTGTGTGCCAGGCATAATTTTAATGAATAATTATTTCATTTCTGTAGACACTCCCTCAAAAATTATTGATCACAACCATCTCTTTCCATATAGCTTTTGCCTGTGCCAACCCATGAATCCTCCATGGTGGAGCTACTTACTTGTAACGTTGAGGGATCTCTTCTGTCTTTTTTGCCATAACAAAGTTACTAATGCAGATCTGGGCTGAGTTGTCCATTGGTCGCCGCCTGCCATCACTATCTGCCTTCCCAGACTTTCTGGTCCCTTTACTCTCTGATGGAATCTTTTAGGCCACTTGGTGAATGTAATTCTTCTTTGGCCCAGCCCATTTATCTCAGCGAGGCATTTCTCCATTGCCCTTTGGGTGACTTACAATTTTGCTCCTAAAAAAAGCTATACACTCTTAAGTTCACAAGCCCTTAAACTAAATCCTTGATTGATTAAAGGTCTTATGGCACTTGTGACAAAAACAAAAGTTCCTTAGTTTGTGTGGGGGTGGGGGTTGATGTGTGGCTATATTCCTGCCCATCCATTTTTTATCAAATGTGTTTCCGTATGTGATGTTTATTGTTATGTAGCCTTCAAGGATACTTCAAGTCAGCTAGGTGGCACAGTGGATAGAATGCCATGTCTGAAATCAGTAACTCATTTTTCTAGGTTGCAATCAGGCCCTGGGCAAGTCACTTAACCCTGTCTACCTCAGTTACTTGTCTGTAAAATGAGCTAGTGAAAGAAACGGCAAATCACATCAGCATCTTTGCCCTATAAACCCCTAATAGGGTCACGAAGAGTCAGACATGACTGAAACGACTGAATAACAGTGAACCTTCAGGTGACTGTGATGTCACAGTTATGCGGACAGCCATCATTGATACGGATTTATGTTCCTTCATAGCCTAAGCAAATGTTCATGTTGAGCTGATGCAGATGATATATTAATCATTGGGTGGCCAACACTGGGGATGAGCCTCTCAAAGCTCAGGCTGCATGAAAAGCATGCAGTCTATCCTAGGACTCATTTGGTGGAAGCTTCTAACACAACCTACTCTGTTTTGTTGACACAGCCTTTGAGAACATGAATCACTTCTCTACCAGACTAATACCTTGAAGGAAGTTGTTAGCAAAGCCACAGTTACTTAAGTGTGATCAATAATCAGTGGGTTTAGGTTGGCTGCTTTACTGAACAACTCCCAGCAAGACTGAGAGATATATTTTATTGTGTTCCAAGCAGGGGTATAAAACAATAGTGGGACACATGTTATAGGTCATTCAGTGGATAGAGTTGTCAGACATAGAGTCAGAAAAACTTGCTTTCAAATCCTTCTTCAGATGCTTAGTAGTCATGTGACTGGGCAAGTCACAACCCCACAGCCTCACTTTCCTCATCACCTCGGTGGGGATCAAATGACATAACATATTCAAGTTAGTTTGCAAATATTAAAATGTTATGTATATGGTAGCCAGCTTCCAAGTGGAAGATTTTTTTCTCTTCCCATTGTAGGGCAATAAAGATATTACTATGACTAATGAAAGTAACATATACATTTGAATTTAAGATATGATAGAGACAAACAGACACACATGTGCATGTGTGCATGTGCATGGACACACACACACACAGACACACACACACACACACTGAGCCACATTTTCAGTTGGCTTCTTTTTGGTTTAACTTGAGCCCATAGCAGAGACAATAGGAAGACCCCATCTGCAATATTTTACCTCACTGACTATAGATTACAAGGGTAATTGAGAACTTACCTTGAGGGTAAGACTAAACATTGGAAGAATAAGTAGAGGCAGAGTAATTATGTTGAGGATAAAGCTACTATGGAATATCTGTCCTGTTTAAATTATGCTATTTAGTTATAACATGTCCGTAAAGTGAACTGCTGAGACCAGATCTATGGAGCATTCAGATAGAAAGAGATTCCAACCGAGCTGAAAAATGTTTGCTTATGTTAATCTTACCTAGAAAGGTATTTTGTGAACACTCTTCAATAAAATCTTGCCATAAACTGACATGCTAGTAATTAAGGTTGATGTCTTAATTTGAGAAAACTTGACCTGTCTTTTCAGAATTATTTCTAAAATGATTATTTCCCTTGTCTTCTCATCCACAGCTCCTACTGACTTGCCCAGAGTAACAAATCTATCCATCTAAAGAACCAAAAGAAAGAATAAAAGAAATGCCCTCTAATGATGTAAATAAATGACTTAATTTACAAGAACATATACCTTTGCCCAAATTTAAACATACATTTGAATGGATACCTTACTGAGCAGAGCATCTTAACTTGCAGTTCAAGATTTTTTTTTCCAAAAGTGCTTTGCTAATTCTATTTTAATACAATGTGTTTTCTTTTTAAGCCTGTGTATTCTGTTAGGAGCAGCTAGATGGTGCAGTGGATAGAGCACCAGTGCAGGAGTCAGGAGGACCTGAGTTCAAATCTCACCTCAGACACCTGACATTCACTAGCTGTGTGACCTTGGACAAGTCACTTAACCTCAATTGCCTCATCCTGGGTCATCTCCAGTCATCCTGAGGAATATCAGGTCACTGGATTCAGATGTCTCTGGAGGAGAAGTGCGGTTGTTGACCTGCACAGCCCTCCCTCACTCAAAAAACAAAGTCAATGTCATTATTTCTCTGATGGCATGGTCTTCTTCAGCAATGAAGAACAGACACACACACTCATGTATTTTCTTAGTGCTTAGAACAGACTAACATATTGTGTTGAATAAAAGTTAATTGACTGACAATCTGACTAAAAGCATTATGCTAAAGAGTCCATGATATAGAAAAAGGTTAAGAACCCCTTGTCGGATTTGTCCAAATATTAGACAATGTAACTTAACTGACTTTGATCATAGAGTATATAGAGTATATGTACAGTATATCTATGTATATTCACGTATACATATTCACCTAAATATATATGTGTGCATATACATATATACATACATTCATATGTATGTGTGTGCATGTATGTATATATGATGGAACATATAGAATATCAATGAAGTTGGCCTCTGGATGAAAAAGAGTAGGGTGGGTTGGATTGATTTGGAAGAAATTTGAGGCACATCTACTGATCCCTTCCACCTTCCCATGAAGGCAAAAGTCCATACTTTGGTCAGCATTTTATGTTACTGCTATTTGTTAGTTAGACCTTGAGCCTTCTTTACCTCTGAAGAACTAAAAATGAGCATCACACAGAGGACAATGGAAAAGCCCATTGTTGGTGTAAGCAGATCACCACATATACCAAATGAGGAACTCTTTAAGAACAGGGGTAAAGAATGTCATCAAAGAATAGTGTGAAAATCAAATGGGCTACTCACTTGACAAGAGCAAGGAATAACAGGTGAATAGGCAGGTTGACATACTGGTATCCTCTTGATGTTGAGAGAAAACAGGAAGGTATACAATTGACCATGGTAAAACTTCATGGTCATACACATAGTTAATGGCAGAGCTACATCTGCTATCTCTGCCATTAAGTAGTAATAGGGCTCAAGAAATTTAATTTTCTTAACATCCATTTCTACTCAGTTTTGTAGGAAGTTATCATAAAAATAAAAACCCTAAACCAGATGTTGGAAACAATAGCCCTCATTTGATTGAGAATGTGATCCAATTTCAATCACTGAGCCAATGATCTCTACAAATAATAGTATCGTAGATGACTGTCAGTATTACCTATACTTATTGCCACTCAAGTTGTAAAGTTTTTAATTTTTTACCGTAAGAGGATGGAAAAGTTCTGCACTAAGTTTTATAAGACTGACTATAACTGATTCAATTAAATTCAACAAGCCTATATATATATATATATATGTGATATACAAAAACAAATATAATGTTGATTTATACATGATATGTACATTTCAGAAATGAAGAATATATTTTTATGAGTTATATTCACTTTGAAGGGACAGTGCAATGTTTTCCTACCTTAGTATATACATACGTATATATGTATATAAGTGCATATATCTGTATGTGTAGATCTGTATTGTAATGAGAGATAGGATGAGGCTTTGTTGGGATTTCCACTTGGAAATGTACTATAAGTAGTTGGAAATTTAGGTCTAAAGTGCAGAATATAGTCCAGGGATAGAAATATAGATTTGGAAATGATCAGTAACACAGTGGATAGAAAGTCCGTGTCATTTTATCTCTGACTTATATTGACTGTGTGAGCCTGGTTAAATCCCATATCTTCTAACTAGACTAGACAACTCACTAATCATATGAGATACAGAAAAGTGGACCACCTAAAATACTTGAAGGAATATACTCTCCTGAAAGTTCTCTATACCAGTAAGCTATAGATTCATTTCATAAACTAATCTTAAAATTTTAGAGTGCATGAGTATGTAGAATTGGTGCAAATTGATAAGTAGACCTGAAGTTGAGGGGAATTATAGATCCATTAGGATTTGGGAGTAGACTTTGGAAGAATAAATCTATTATTTAGCATTTTAGCACATGGATCAGAACTCAGATTTTATATAAGCTGATTGGGAGCCAAGATTACCAAGGTAATATTCTCACTAAAGTATTTGGGAACCAACAAGGATCAGATAATCAAACCTTAAGGGAATTAAGAAAAAAAAAAAAAGTACCTTCTTCCTCTAAAGAAGTGGAAGACAAAAGGTATGTGAAGAAAATCCCAATGGCTTCGTTAGGATGGAAGTAGAACACTGGACAAAAATAGAAGAATAAGAAAAGGTAAAAATAGACCCAAAGTCCAGTTAATATGTCATATTGAAGTTTAAGCAAAGAGGCTGCTGACCACTTGGGGTATATCATACTGGGGATTCCTTTCATATATGGGCTGGACTAGATAGCACTTGAGTTTCCTTCTAACAAAGTTCTGTGAATTCAAAATAGCTTCTTGATGAAAGTTGGTGCTCCTTATTAGTTAGAGTAATAGGAGATATACACCCTAGTTTGTAATGTATTCTCACACCTCTAAGCTTGAAGTCTCATTTAAAAAACTGTGGGACAAATTATAGACTGACTGATTGGATCATATTCCCCCCACCCCTTATTACATTTACTTGAATATGGTTTCTATTATCTCCAGCTTGGCTTACAAACTGGCTTGCATCCCAGGGTGAGACCTTTTTGTTTCTTTTTTTTCGCTTTTTTCTCCCCCTCCATTCTTAATCAGCTAACAGCCCTCCAGGCTGGCTCTATTTGTTGCTTAATAGAGGAAAAAAAATAAAATCTCAGTTCTCTACTTTTTTTTTCCCAATTGTCATTTAGTACTTACTCTCTCTGAAGATTTTCTGGAGTCTGAATTTTAATTTTTATACGAAGTATGCCTTTCTCCTATAAATTTCCCTCCCAAAAGTGAAATCAAGATACGCTGCTATTTATACTCAATATCACATCAAGTCAAATCAAGTTGACAAACATTTATTAAGCACCTGCTATGTGCTAGGCAGTGTGCTGAGCACTGAGGATACCGGAAAAAAAAAAAAGAAAGACAAAATCAATTCCTGCCCTCATCATAATTTACTGCCAGAATTAGCTGGTAGAAGTTCCCATTCTAATTGAATCAATGTACATTTACAGTGAAACAGCTTATAAAAGCCATAATATCCTACTTATTCTTGAAACTGAAACTAAAATATTTAACCTTAATATCATTCCTTATGATTAAGCAAGAAGTCATACACTCGAGAAAGTTTCTCCCAGCCAACCATACCAACAGAAGCAATCTACTCTTCTGTTTTCAAAGTTCTGAGTCATTTTTCTTCATTTTTCTTCCCTGAAAATACAGGACTTTAATTATAAATCTTTAACAGATTTTAGCATTACTTCTTTGCTTTCCTGGTTGTTCCATGAAAATAGTCATTCTCTTCCACCAGCTGGAGCCATACTAACAAGTATTGCACACCTATGATTTGCCCCTCATCTGCCTTGAGACAACCCTTGTAAAAAAGCAGATAAGGGCACTGAGAGTCATCATTTGCCCAGGATCATATAGCAGTGTTTTTATAAGGTAGGATTTGAAACCAAAGCACAACTAGTATTAGTAGTGAGAATACATGTCAGCATGCTAATCCATTTACTGCCACCCAGATATCAATCTTAACTCTCTGAGAAATGGAGAAACTTATTTAATTTGTCCCAGGAAGTCAGACCTACTAGGAACTGTAAGTTTATTGTTAGTGGCCCCAAATAATCGCGATTATATCTAGAAGGCAAAGGGAGCTGGTTATACCAATCCAGAATGAGCAGGTACCTTTGGATACACTAATAATGAGTTAAGCTAAATACTAGGGGTCTGAAGCATGCCCATGTACAGAGTGCCTCTGCTGTCTGTTTTCTAAGCAGAGAGATTGTTTCCAGGAGAAGTGTGATGGTATAATATATAAGAGCGCTGGAGGGACTATGGAGGATGTGTAGTCATTCTGTAACTGGTCCTCATGAGCTAACCACAAGCCAAATAGGAGGCTAGTTGATTGCCTGCAGAAGTGTAAAAAAGACTTTTGTTTCCATATATCTTTTGTCTTATTTTGGCTGTTGAGCAGCCATGTCGTCCCTGAGGGGAGATGGCTCCAACAAAATGAGAAACACTCCGTTATCTCTCACCAGATTCTGTAAGCAAGGACACCGCAAGAATTGAGGCAAGAGTCCTGGTTGAAAGCAATAAAGGCCGATGAAAGGGCTACCCATTCCCCATTTGTTTAGCCTACTAGAACCAGGTACAGGATGTCTAGACATGTTTAACCTTCTCTACAAGTCATTTTCCTTTCGTGTCATCCCAGCTTCTTCATCTGAAGAGGCCACTTTGAGGCACTTGTGTGTGGGCCAGATCTCCATTGGATGTGAACATCAGGTTGGTAAAATGCCTATTACCTGACAATCATTCTTGCTGTTTCTGAATATTCAGTCCTCTTACTGTTGAGATTCAGGGTGCTGGGGACCCCAAAATACTGACACGCCAGGCCATGCTTGAATGAATTCAACCCAAGCCTTCTTTCAGCCAAGTAAAACAAAATTTATTAAAGATTCACCATATTGGGTTGACTCTTAAGGAGCCTAAGCATTTGTAACGCTTGTATTAACTAGCTGGATTGAATCTGAGTGCCTTCATGGAGGTGAGATGGAATTTATATACAGAAACAGGGTGGGAAAGACCCAGAGGTGGTCTAATAGTCTGGGAGGAGGGTCTAAGGAGGATGTTGATGGGACTGGGGTAACTAGTGATGTGATCCAGGGTGGAAAAGAGCTGGAGGCAATTGGGAAGTATCAGACAATGGAAGGCTTGGGTGGAAAGCAGGTGGGGCCATCCAGAGGCAACAGACAGTGTTGCCTCTCTGGTAACACTGAGGGTCAGGCTAGGTTAAGGGTAACAGATTTGAGTATGAAAGGGCAGATTAAGTTGGAAGGTTCAGGGGGAGTTCAAGGAAGTTCCGACAGTCTGTACCCCATCATTACCTCCACCTCATTCATTATTCTGAGGAATTCTGATGAGAATGCATTGATGATAACTGATACTATTTGGGATTTATATAGAACTTTTGGGTTCACTGAATGTTTTACCTAAGTTATCTCTTTTGAGCCTCACAACAACGTCATGGGATAGCTTGTTGCCTTAAAAGGAAGTAAATGCCAGGGTCTTTATTCTAAGCCCCTTATTACAGAGCAAGAAAATCTCATTCCAGAAGCTCTGATTTTGATGACAACCGAAGAAATTATATTAGAAGAAACTGAAGCAAAGCTTATTTGACACCAGGATCACATCTTGAGACTACTACTTAGTTTGCTAATTCTTGGTTCATTAGCTGAAATGGGCCCCATTCAGGTTATGGGATCTACGACAGGAGTATAAAGCAGTCTGACTTCTGACTGTACAATTTGTTTGTACCACATTTAATGGGATGGGTTTTTTTAGGAGTTTATTCGCAAGGAGAATTTTCAGGAGTATTACAGCGCAGATAAGTATTTTAATAAAGCTAAGCTCTTAGTTGAGAACTACTCACAACTGCTGACCAACCCATTCTCCTAAGCAGCATAATTTAAATAGTTATTGGTAATGCCATTGTACACATGGGAAAATGGCAGTAGAAGCAAAGACTTTAATACAATCCAGAAATCACAGATACAGTAACAAATATACTTTACTCTCCTCCACAAGTACAATTTTGGACAATTGACATTTTTAACATCAAAAGAAAAAAATGTATTTTAAAGAAATCTTATGGGGAATCTCTTTGATATTATCAAGTCCTAAGTGATATTAATATCCTAGGAATTCCTTGGGCTTTTCATACATTTCATAAATTTTTTGGCCTTAAAGGCAGAACAAACATAAACTTGATAACAAATAATTCATCAATAAGAGTTTGTTAAAAGCCCTACACTTGGCAAACATCATGGTAAGTGTTGTGGATTCAGATTCAAGAACTCAGAAGACCTTGCCCCTAGGAGCTTACATTCTACCAGCAAGACTGAGTGGGGCTGGGAAAATCAGAAGAGCCTGGTTTTTACTTTTGGAAAGATCAGACTGATTCAATATAGACAAAAGGAGGATTTAACTTCATGAGATGAAGGGATCATAGATTTAGAGCTGGATTGTCAGCAATAAATTACTGTAATTGACCAATGATAAACATTTGTTAAGCACCTACTATTTAGAAGAAACTGAGCTAGGTACTGGGGTGCCTCCAAGGAATTTACAATCTAATGAGGGAGACAGCAAGAAGCTTGAAGAAGTAATAAGTATAGGGAAGGCACTAGAATAACAAGTGATTGGGAAAGCAAAACACAGAATTTTAGTTGAGATTTTTAAGTTGAACAGGTCAATAATTGCACTTCCTATTTGGAAAGGTTTGAGGTAAAGCTCAGTTTAAACCATTTACTTTAAACAGAAAGATTGTAATTGACTTGGGTGGCATTACCATTTCTTCATTCCAGAAAGGAAATTAGAAGAAATGGATGGGATTTGTAAAGATTTAATTATTAAATTAAAATTAATTGATTTTTAAATTAAAATTAAAATTTTTCCAATGTATTTATTTATGTTTAGTTTTCAACGTTCATTTCCACAAGATTTTGAGTTCCAAATTTTCTCCCCATCTCTCCCCTCCCCCTACCCCATAACACCTTACATTCTGATTACCCCTTCCCCCAGTTTGCTTTCTCTTCTATCACACCCCTCCCTTACCTTATCCCCATCTTCTCTCTTTTCTTGTACAGCAAGACAGATTTCTACACCCCATTACCTATATTTCTTATTTCCCAGTTGCATGCAAAACAATTCTCAACATTCGTTTCTAAATCTTTGAGTTCCAGCTTCTCTCCCTTCCTCCCTCTCCACACATCCCCACTGTGAAGACAAGCAATTCACTATACAATATACAGGTGTAGTTATGCAAAAGACTTCCATAATAGTCATGTTGTGAAAGACTAACTATATTTCCCTCTGTCCTATCCTACCGCCCCATTTATTCTCTCTTTTGGTCTTGTCCCTCCCCAAAAGTGTTTACTTCTAATTACTCTCTCCTCTCATTTGCCCTTTCTTCTATCATCCTCCTCACAGCACACTTATACACTTCTCTCCTACCTTCCTGTAGTGTAAGATAGATCCCTCCTTAAGCCAAATGTAATGAGAGTAAACTTCACTTTTTCCCTCTCACCTCCCCCCTTTTCCCCTCCATTGAAAAAGCTGTTTCTTGCCTCTTTTATGAGAGATAATTTGCCCTATTCCATTTCTCCCTCTTTCCTCCCAATATATTCCTCTGTTACCTCTTAATTTTATTTTTTAGATATCATCCCTTCCTATTTAACTCACGCTGTGCCCTCTGTCTATATGTATATAATCCCTCCAACTACTGAAATACTGAGAAAAGTCTTAAGAGTTACAAGTTGTTTTAAAAAATTAAGAAAATAAAACAATTTAGCCTTAAAGGAAAGGGTGAGGAAAAGAAGCTTCCCAGTAATTAGAACCATCCCAAAATGAGTGGGACTGGATGTTGAAGGATTTTCCTCATTTGAAGATTCTAAGTGACCCAGAATGAGCACTGTTCTGATATGATGTAGAGTGGATGCTTTTGCTCATGTGATGGTTGAAAAGGGTACTCTTCATAATACTTTCAAATCTGAGATTCTGTGATGCTTTTAATTGTGAACCGCTTCCCAAACCATTTTTAATCCCCAAGACCTGAAAAAGACCTAAAACTTGGATAAGTCAATCAGGAGAGGCATTTTGACCCACTCTGAGCTTAACCTACCATAATGCCTTGTGTGCTCTGGCATAACAGACATGATTTTCTTTTCTTTCTGAGTGAACTCACAATCCTCCTTCCTGGGTCAGCAAGTACAAGGCCAGATGAAGCTGACCAGGAGCATTCTTCTATTTATGACTACCAAGGACAAGGAGCTTCAGACTGGTTGCTATCATGAGTAATGGAACTTTTTCTTATCTTGTGATTTTATGGACATATGTTATGCTACATATATAGTCATTTTAATCATATAAAAATACAGATATCCCAGATCTATAATTTCAATTGACAACTTGACATTCTCTTACCTTATTGTATTTATAATCTATCCAATTAAGAAATTCCTTTCTCATATTATGGTTAACACCTTTAGAGACTAAATTTGGCTGACCCAAGCATCTTGAGCTAGGAAGGGAGGCAGGGCTGAGAGGGAATTACTCTGAAGATTTAAGATTCCCTTTATCTATTTGTCCTTGAGCTCATTTTCCACAATGATATGTGTCTCTATATATATGTTCCACAAACTTTGAGAGAGAGAGAGAGAAACATGCACATGCAACCTAATTTTGTTTGTTTTTCTTAGAATGAACTTAGTAATGGTTGACATAATCAATAAGTTCTCTTGAAGGTCATTCATAACGACAGCAAATACTGTTGGCCATCAAATTCTATTTAAAATGGACTTAGTAAGGGGGTCAGGGCCACCTGGTGATGATTATTCTTTCTTGTCATTCAAGTGTGTATGTAAAATTAACTGGTCCCATTTCATACTCCTTTTCTCTGCCCCTCCAAAATTCTCATTTGCTAGCTTTAAAATTGAGACTGAAACTCAGTTTCAGTTTTGCATGCACGTACATATTCAAAATGTGTTTATATGTTTGTGTGTATAATAATATATAACTATTTTCATTAAATTATACATTATACATTACAAATAGAAATACAGTATAAATATATACACAAATTTTACTATTTACCCTTACATAATTGTACACACACATATAACTACTTTTATGTAATCCTCTACATATGTGTGTATGTGTGTATGTGTATATATATATATATATATATATATATATATATATATATATATACATATAAAATTATAGACATACCATCTAACCCTTGATAGATGGTTTATAGATAGATAACATATATCTTATATATAGCTATATATTGTCAATGAAAAATATTAACACTGGCATTATATTTTATGTTTAAGCATCAATATGCCAAAACAATTTTATTTAATTAAACATTAATCTAGATACCATTTTTAGCTTAGAGAGACAGATGTCTAAACTGTCTAATTGGACAGATGTTCAAATAGTCCCTCATGGCCTGTAACATAACTTTCTATCACAAGGTGATTTGAGGTAACATTTATAGGAATTTTTAGCAAGGAAAAAATATATGTTAAAATACAGTCTGGGTTGACATTCTGAAATCTCATTCTTTCCCATCTCTTCAGGTTAAAAAAATTCCATTAAACTTCTTTTCTTTTAATATTTTCTCAATGTAGGTCCCAGGGCTAGTAGTCATTTTAGGTGAATGGGGAGACAAAGAATCTGAACAAGACAGGGATAAATTTGGTTATCAGGTATTTTTTTATTTCAAAAAAGCCAGTTTTCCCTGGACTTATCATTCACCTTGAAAGGAACTTTAGACAAAAATATTGTCTATAATAATTTTAGTTTTGTTAGAAAAGAAATTTCAAAATATTCTTTTCCTATAAATGTGATCTGCATATGTGTATTTACATTTAAATATGCATATACGGGGGCACTTCTAGCATTTTTGTTTATATATGTACCGCAAGATGGGATGCTGAAATTTGCATCAGGAGACCTAACTTTAGATCCTGTCCCAGAGCGTTACTGGCTGTGTGATCCTGTCTGCAAACCATGTAACTCTTAAAATCTCATTTTTTTCACCTATAAAATGGGGCCAAAAATATTTAGACTTAAGTGCCATGCAAACATGAGCTTATGCTTATTATATTACTTGAACCAAATCTTCAAATATAAGGTGCCATAACTTCCTCAACAAGACAAAATTTTTATACAAAGTTTTTGATCGTAGGCAAAAACTGCTCATGAAGCCCTCACTTCCCTTTGCCAGGGCAGATGTCTGGCTTGGGATTAAATTAATTACCAGATGCCTTTGCTGCCTGACAGTTGGGAATTTGAAGCTTCAGAAGCAAATAGATTTTGAAGCAATACAGTAATAGGCTTAGAGAAGCATGAGGGGCAACGGAGCTGAAAAGGGAAAAATCAACAGTCTGGGTTGTTAATGTCATCCAGAAAAGTAAATAAATCAATACCTGCCAACACAAAAAAAAGAGAGTCATATGTTGTAGGAATGTGCCTCATAGTCCATTAGGATCTTATTGACTTGAACACAGTCTTAATAAATGAATGGCCTTTAAGGATCCCCCTTTTGGGGACTGACAGCAACAGAGACAGGGAGCGTTTTTATTGTACATGTTAGCATTTGTCCTGAAACTCACAGTCTTTCCTGGGGCCACTGAGGGGCTGTGTGTGACTTACCCAGGATCACGCTGCTAGCATATGTCCCAAGGAGAATCTAAGCCCAGATTTTCCTCCAGGAGAGCTAACTAGTCACTCTGTGTTGTTCATATCCAATTGCAGATCTTGAAGATCATGATAATCACACATTTTAGGGAGTTTTATACAGTTTTAGTATTAACTTTAGCAGTTAAGAATTCACCCTTTGTAGTAGAGGGAAAGAGAGAAGGAAGAAGAAAACAAGAAATGGAGGTCAAAGAATGGAGGAATGGAAGAGATTTCAAAAAGGTCTTCTGAAACTAATTTTTCATCTTACTCAAGTAGGATAATGCATGTAAAGCACCTTATAAATTTTAAATGACCATAAATGCTGATTATTTTTCCATTATTACATAAACAAAATAGCTATTGATTGATGTTAATAAAATGATTGGCCTCAGAGGACAGAACTCATTGGAAAGAGGTAAATTTAGCCTTGATTTAAAGGAAAAGAATGTAATTATCAAAGCTCTGCAAAAATTGATAAGGTCGCCTTTGGGTGAAAAGATATGAAGCCTCTATTGTAGAGAGGATTCTTGTCCCGACCTGAGTGAGACCACACGGCTCCTGAAATTGATCAATCAGCAAGCATTTATAGAGCTTATGTTTTATGACTTTCACTATGTGAGGTACTGAGGATACAAGTATAAAAAATGAAACAATCTTTACTTGCCAGGTCCCTGCCAGTTCTTGAGAATTGCTTGATTCATCATTGTTCTACTTGGAACATCCACCCTACAAAAACAATGAGATAGAATAGGATGGCCCCTCTTCCATGTCTGTATCTCCAATCTGTTAAAAGAAGCAGTGGCCTTTGGTAGGTGGCTTCTTGTTAGGAGGAGTTATGGAATGTTTCATTCAAGAATAATAGACACTGAAAATGGAGGTGAAGATTAAGATCTTCTTTTGTAAAAAGAAAGCCTCCATACCAAGGATATCAGAGTATCCGAATGTTTTGTTGATAAACTCAAAAATCAGTTTACGTCAGTGATTTTAGTATAATTCAATGCTTGCAGGAGAAACCAGTGGATCAAATCATCATAAAAATAGTTTATATCTTTAAACACAGCCTTTTTATTGAGTGAATAAAATTCTAAAAATAAATTTAATCTGTTATTACTATAAATTTATACATAAAACAACTTTCATTTAAATATTTTTTTGTTCTAGAGATGTATGTTTTCTGAGCTAGTGTAAATTACCATGGATCACTGGAAAATCAGAGGGGGAAAAAATGCATAAAACTGGATTATGACTTTTGTCTCTCCAAAGACATTAACAGATGTTCAATAGATTTATTAGATGAAGGAAAAAAGGAAGAAATATACCAAAGTAATATTTTAATCTTTAACTGGATTGATGATTTGTAAGTGACAAATACATATTAATATGCTAAGTATTGATTATATTTGTCTTCATAGTCCTATATTTGTTAGAAAATTATATTGATAATCCAAGAAAATAGAAAATGAATTAAAATCCCTTAACTCTCTACATTTAGCTCTGGGAATTTTGTCACAGATGATAATGAATAATCCTCCTTAAAAAGGCAGGCATTTGGTTCATTTTTAGGGCATTACTCACAATTGATAATGAGTAACTTTATTAGATATATAAACAGGTCAGTAAGACAAGTGACTTTGATAATCCCAAAATTTGTGGCCTAAATAACTGATGTCATTACTTTATGCAGTATTTACAAATCAAGGTTATTTATACAATCTCTCTCTTCAAATCACTTATAATAAAGATTAACAATTTGACTTAAATCTTTTATTTTCTATCTGATATTATTTCACCAGATTTTAGATACTGTCATAGGACCCTTTACCTTTTAGATTCACCATCTTTTTAAAAAATAAGCAGTGAGAGATCTTATTGCTACCTATATCTACCTATCATGAATGTATCCATATATACATACACATATGTGTGTATGTACATTTACATATATATTTTGTATATCTGTAGGTACATACATGATATGTATGCATGCACACATATATATGTAGTGAGAGCTAATTACTCATTTTTTTCTCATTTTTCTCATATTGTTCCTAAGTCTTTCATTTAGTATCATTTCTGTTAGCACATACTTCTTCTTTTTTTTTTTTTTTTTTACCAATTTATTTATTTGTTTTTAATTTTCAACATTCACTTACAGCTAGGTAGTACAGTGGATAGAGCACCAGTACAGGAGTCAGGAGGACCTGAGTTCAAATCTCACCTCAGACATTTGACACTCACTAGCTGTGTGACCTTGGGCAAGTCACTTAACCCCAATTACCTCATCCTGGGTCATCTCTAGTCATCCTGATGAATATCTGGTCACTGGATTCAGATGACTGTGGAAAAGAATTGAGACTGGTGACCTGCACAGCCCTCCCTCACTCAAAACAAAGTCAAGTGCAAAGCATGTCATTATTTCTCTGATGGTATGGTTTTCTTCAGCAACAATGGATGAACACATGCACATATCACTACATAAGTTTTAAAATTTCTCCTTCTCCCTCCCCAAGACAGTATGCAATTGAATTTGGACTCTACACATATATTCCTGTTAAACACATTTTCACATTAGTCATGTTGCATAGAAGAATTAGAATGAATGGGAGAAACCATGAGAAACCAAATAAAAAAGAAAATAATCTGCTTCATTCTGTATTCCTACTCCATAGTGCTTTCTCTGGGTGTGGATGGCATTTTCGGTTATGAGTCTTTTGGAGTTATTTTAGGCCCTTGCATTGATGAGAAGGGCTAAGTCTATCACACACTATGGCAGTTACTGTGCACAATGTTTTCCTGGTTCTGCTCACTATCAGTTCATATGTCTTTCTGGGTTTTTCTGAAGTCTGCCTGTTTGTCATTTCTTATAGTACAAGAGTATTCCATTACATTCATATACCACAACTTGTTCAGCCATTCCCCAATTGATGGCCATCCCCTCAATTTCCACTTCTTGGCCACCACAAAGCTGCTATTAATATTTTTTTGTACATGTGGATCCTTTTCCCAATTTTATGATCTCTTTGTGATACAGCCCTAGAAGCAATATTGCTGGGTCAAAGGGTATACGCATTTTTATAGCCCTTTGGCCATAGTTCCAAATTGCTCTCCAGAATGGTTGGATCAGCTCCCAGCTCCATCAGCAATGAATTAGTGTTCCAACTCTCCCACATCTCCAAAATTTATTATTTTCCTGTTTTATCATGTTAACCAGTCTGAGTTGTTTTGATTTGCATCTCCCTAATCAATAATAATTTAGAGCATTTTTATATGAATATATTTAATTTTAATGTCTTGCTCTGAAAACTGCCTATTCATATCCTTTGAACACTGCCTGTTCACATCCTTTGACCACTGCATGTTCACATCCTTTGACCACCAACACATATTTCTTAAGCATCTAGTGTGTGCAAGGCATTGTGCTCCCCACCTCCTCCCTCCTCTTAGTTTGCCTTGCTTCTATCAAGTCCCAGATAAAATCCCAGGATTTTATATATAGAGGAGCCTTTCTTATACAGGAGTCTTTCCCAGGCCCTCCCAATTCTAGTGACTTCCTTCTGTTGATTATTTCCTGTTTTTCCTGCAAAAAGCTTGTTTCTAGACAGTTGTTTTCATGTTATCTCCACATTTAGTAAGATCCCCAAGTGTCAGGACCGTCTTTTGCTTTTTTTTTGTATCACCAGAGCTTAGAACAGTGACTGGCACATATTAGGCACTTAAGAAATGCCTATTGACTAATTGTCTCAAGGAGTTTGCCATCTAACACACAGATGCCAAAAGTACATAGATATACATGACCATAAGGGCACACATAAACTTTAATCCTTTTCTATTCTACTCCACCTTAGTTTAGGTTCTTATCATCTCTCCCATGTTTCAGGACCTCCAGTTTCATTTTTTTCCAATTCATTCATTGAGAACTAAATTGCACAGTGGGTGGAGCATTGAACCTGGAATAAGGAAGACCTGAGTTCAAATCCAGCCACAGACATTTATTATCTTTGCATGAAATGGATATAATTACAGCATTTACTTAACAAAGTTTTTGTGATTTTAGCACAATGCCTGAAACATTGTAAATGCTTAAATACTAATTCCCTTCCCCTATCTGCTATACTGAAAATAAATATCCTGACAAACCAATTTGATTCAATCTCTAGCTCAAACAGTTTTCTTGGAACCCTTTTAAATTTAGAATATAACATAAGGTCATATTGATCCAAACTATCACAATGAGAATAGGGAAAGCAGTTAGGTTCTTCCAGCCTTATTAGCAACACTTAAAATCACTGGAAAGAAGAAAGGCTAAAAAAAAACCACAAAGATAATAATCAACCAAATGCAATCAAGAACAAATCATAAAAATATACCAATAAAATTAATATGTTAAAGATACTGAGCCTGCTCACATACAGGTAATAGAAATGGAAAAAGAAAATTATAAGAAATTGACAAATGGATATGTGAAATATTTTAAAGAAATTAAAAGAGTTGACAAAGCTAAAAGAAGTCACAGAATTTCTTCATATGGATGAAGAACTTAAAAATGCAAAAAAAAAATCCTTAAGAAGAGGAAAAGGGAAATTAAAAGAGATGAAAAAATGGAAACTGATCATCATTAATAATAATAAAAATAATAAACTTCAGACGCCCACAGAAGAACGAACTATGAACAAATTCTGGTGGAGGAGAATTGCCTTCATAGACAGCACAACCACCTGGACATCCAGGGTAAAACAACAACAAATATTGTTATAAAAATTCTTGGAAAGTATTCAAGCCCAACAGTAAAAGAAATATCATAGCCCAACAATCTTGGGCTTATTGACATCTCAGAAAATTTAGAGAAAACAAAGTAATCTGGGCATTATATTTTTAAAAATGTTTAGAGAAATTTCCCCTTATTTGGTGAAAATAGTCAGTGAAACATAAATAAAATCCACAGCAACCTGCCAAGAAAAGAGGAAAATATTTAACTTATCCAGACAAAAGGCTTAGTTAAATCCCAATGATATGGTGACATGGGAAAAGCAAATAGTGATAAGTATCATCAGAGTTGATGTTAAAGAGTACAAAGAAAGATGTTTCAGATTGGGATTTCAGAGTTGCAGAATTAAAAAGCACAATCTATTAAGCCCGGCTTATGATTTCTATAATCAACAACCAAACCAAACAAAAAAGCAGCATGAAGGCAGGAGATGACTATTTAGGAAGTCTGCTTTATAGTGGGACAAATATGTTTCAAGAAAATTTTCCTATGGCACATATACCTTCCTTCCAAAAAGACGTGTTTAAGTCTAGCCAACCAGTGGATAAGCCTTTAGTAAGCATTTGTTATGTTGCAGACCCTTTACTAAATACCAGTACACAAGGCAAAAACTCCTTGTTCTCAAGGAGCTTATAGTCTAATGGAGGAGAGAATATGCAAGCAACTATATAAAAGCAAGAAATATACAAGATGTATTTGGGATAACCTCGGAGGGAAGGCACTGACATTGTACAGTCAGTAAGTCAATAAGCATTTATGAAGCACCTACTATGTGTCAGGCACTGTGCTGAGTGCTGTGGATACCAAAAGAAAGAAAGGAAAAAAAGAAAGAGAGAGAGATAGAGACAGAGACAGAGACAGGGAGAGAGGGGAGGAGGAAAGGAGGAAGGAAGGAAGAAAGGGAAGGGAAGGGAGAAAGAAAAGAAAGTCTTTGCTCTCAAGGTGCTCACGTTCTAATGGGGAATACAACATGCAAAAATATGTGCCAATCCTATGTAGCATAAAGAAGAAATAATAACAGGGAAGGCACTCAAATTAGAAAGGATTAGAAAAGGCTTCCTGTAGAAGGTGAGATTTTTATCTGAAACGAGAAGGAAACCAAGGAAGTCAGGAGGTAGAGATGAGAAAAGAGAGAGAATTCCAGGAATGGGAGATACCCAGAGAAAATGGCTGGGAGCCAAGAGATGGAGTGGATACAGTATGCATACAAATAAGTATAGCTCAAGGAACATTGAGAAGAGTGACAGTACTAAAAATTGAGGAACTCTGGGAATATTTCCCAGAGAAAAGAGTAACTGAGTTTTTCCATGAAAGAAAGCAAATTTTCTTGGCCACAAACATGTTGGGCTAGTGTATTCCAGCCTTAGGGGATAGCTTAATCCATAGAGGTAGCAAATAGTTATCCTGGTCAGGAAATAGCTATCAATCAGATGTGGTTAGAACATAGAGTGTGTGCAATCGATAGTGTGAAATAAAGTTAGAAAGACGTATTGGAGCCACACAGTGGAAGGACTTGACTATTTATTTGCCTAAGCAAACATTCTTGGCAAGGTAATCAGGAGCAATGTTTTTGTCCCAATGGGTTATGTTCCAGCCTTTCCTTAGGAAGATTATTTTGGCAGCCATGTGGAGGCTGTTAGCATTTCTTCCTTTATAAATAGTACATTGCTGTCTTTTGACTCATTATTCCCTTAGAGAGTAAGTCTATCCATCCATACATCTACCTATCTATCTATCTATACATCTATCTATTTATCTATCCTACTTATTTACCTATCTACCTGTCTAAATATATCCACACACGTAGACATACATACAGAGTCTGAATACATGTGTTTTTATATCTTTATCTAAATATATCCATACACATACACGTAGAGTCTGAATACATGTGTGTATAGTATATGTGTAGCTTTATTTGTTCATCTAGCTATCGTTACTAAAGCTATTTTTACACAAATCTGTTTCTTTTCATTTATAATACCCTGTTGGACTGTGAAAGATAGCCCTGTGCTATATGCTGGCTGTGTAGAGTGAGATGTGACTCTGTCGACTGAGCGAATGATGATGGTGTGAATGATTAAGTGCCTTGCCTTAGGCACTTACTTAAATTGATTGTAGAATCAAAGAATCTCGAGGGAGATAAGAGAGGAAGAGGAAGAAAGATAGTGAGACTGAGAAGCAAAGACACAGTCACAGAAGCATAGAAGGACTAAGACACTGTACCACCTTATATGTGTTAGGTACTTATTAAGCATTTATGGAATGTAATTAAATTTTTAAAATGCTCAAATTCCTAAATAAACAGAAATTAGTGTTGAGATAGCTTCAAAGTATGATGTTCACTAGAGTAATAAAAGTAGCATATACTTTTATGTATGCATATTATGTGTACAAAATTCATTGTTGATGGGGTCATGGAGAAAAAGACATTGTAATACAATATTTTTAGACCTGTAGACACCTGCAAATATTTTCAAGATCAAAATGACAGTGGGCTGTAAATCAGAAAACTCATGCCTTTTGGCCCAGCCATTGCTATGACTCACTAAAAGAATAAAAAGGAGGAAAATGACTTATGTGTATAAGTTTATTAATAGTTATTTTATTTATAACTGTGAAAGATGGAAGTAATTCAGATGCACAGTACTTGGAGAATAATTGAATAAATATGATGTGTTGTATTGGTGCCATAAAAATGATAAATATGAAACATACAAAGAAATACCAAGAGATTTGAGAGATGTGATACAGAGTGAAATCAAAAGATCAAAAGCATAGGAAAAAGCAAAAAAAAAAAGTGAAGAATAAGTTTCAGGAGAAAACAAAGAAAACTAGGAAAGGGAGAAGGAAACAACAAAAAGAGGATGAAAAAGAACACCCAAGTTTGAGGAGCCTTGGGTATCTCCACAAGGGAAAATAGGACAAAAATTTTTTTCTTTAATTGTTTGGTCATTTATTTCTTTCTGTCTTGTTAAAGGCTAAACTTTTTGTTTGTTTGTTTGTTAGGATAAGTCTCTCAGGTTTATATTATTTTTTTTTTTGTTTAATGACTAGTTGCAGGCAACAAATAATTATTGAATACTTACTATTTACCAGGCACTTCAGGCTCTGGAGATTTAAATAAATGAGGGGGGGGTGGGAAGAGAGAGAAAGGAGGAAGGAAGGAAGGAAGGAAGGAAGGAAGGAAGGAAGGAAGGAAGGAAGGAAGGAAGGAAGGAAGGAAGGAAGGAAAGAAGGAAGAAAGAAAGCCTCTACTCACAAGGAAATTAAATTTTAATGGAGGAGGAAAATGCGCAAAAGAGATGTAAAGGGGTTAAGGTTTGAGTACTTGTTTGAAGTCACTTGTTGCAATCCAAGAAGTACAGAGGTGGGGAATGAAATTTGGAAGTCCTGTGTCCCTCTTCAAAATGAAGGCTCAAGAGGAACTCACCAATGAGAAAGGTTGGGCCACATAGCTAATGAATATTAAGAGTAAGGAGGACACAGTCCATGAATGAGTTTCCAGAGGGAGAATGCATTTGTAGTCATGGTGTAAACTATTGCTGTAGAGTGTGTTTTTATATAAATATACAAACAAATAAATAAAAATGTGTGTGCATATATACATATACATATGCATATGTATAGTTTGTTATATTTTAGTTTATAGATAAAAATATTAACTCCTCTGCCTGACATTTAAATTCCTCAAAAATGTAACCTTAACCTACCTTTTCAGACTTATTTTCCATCACTGCCCTTCATACATTCTGTGTTCCAGGCAAATTTACCTATTAAAGTCAGATGATAGTATTTGGTAGAAAGGAAGGGCGGATGTGCAAGGAAAGAAGGGAGCACTGATTAAGCACATACTAAATGCCAACAGCTATGCTAAGTGCTGAGGATGTAAACACAAATGCAAAAGCAATCATTGTGCTCAAGGAACTTCTATCCTTCTAATAAGTAGAAACAACACGCATGAGGGCAATAGTGGCCACGAGCGGTATTGTGTTTTGGATGTTAGAGATATAATGAATGGAGTCATAGGAGACTACAAGGCTTCAGAGCGCAATGGGAGAGTTGATTAGTTTTTGAGAAGATAGCCAGGGAATTGGGAACGGAGTAAAATATAACTAGAACTTACCTAAAAGAATGGATCAGGTCAAACAGTCAACAATCAGGAGAGTGGAACGCCAGAACCAAAGTTCTAGAGTATAAGGGGTTAAAATCACCAGTCAGTTGATACTATCATTGCTCAATATTGGTTTTTCATCTTCCTTATCAGTGCATTGACTAAGATTGTCTCCCTTGGCCTGAATTTATTCCTTCCACAACTCTGCCCCTTATAGTAATATGTCAGGCTCCTTGGCTCATATAAGTATTTTTGGTTTTTTTGTATTTGTATCCCTGGCACTTAATTTTGTGCCTGATGTAGTGTACAGGGTGTTATGTGAAGACTGATGTAGGGATTAAAATTGTCTAACCTACAATGAAAGAGACTGAGGCAAAGCTCTGAGCCAATAGCACTTTATTAATGGGTTCATGGTCCCCTCTAATAAAATGAACCTCAGATCTTCCTCATGATCTAAGATGCCCCCTTCTTTTAGGATCTTGTATTTATAGAATTTGATACCCAAATATGCAAAAGAGGCATGGTAAGAAACAGAAACCCATTGGTTGACATATAACACAAGCTAAAATAAGCAAAAATGGTCTGTCAGGAGGGTCATAAATGAAGTAAGGAATATCTCCACTAAGTAGATGGTCATGAGATAGATGGCCTCCTCCTTAGGTTAGGCAGGAGGAGATGATACAAGCTATACATATGCTCCAAGGATATATGGAGGGCGGGAGAGGAAGTATCAGTACCATGCCACCACCCGTGGTTTGGTTTGGGCATGGAATGTGAGCAAAGCAGGAAGGAGATATCTTTGTCAGTATTTTTGTGGTTGTGCAAGTATGCTCCATAGTTGGCATTAACATTTGAGGCTTAGCATAGGCCTCTTCTATTAGAATCTATATTCCTATGTGAGTTATACTAAGTATGTATTCATGGTTTATTCTTATGCCTATTAGTAGGTGATTGACTAGACATGTATTCCTAGGTGAGTATATTAAAATAGTTACTGACAATCATTACTCCTTATAGAATCACAATGAACTGATTAATACTGATTAGAGTTTAAGTAGGGGTCCTCAGTGAATCAGCTTTCTCGCTGGTACCTCTGATGTGAGGGCTGCCAGCCTTTTTCAGGATTGCTTTTCACCTTTGGTGTCTACCTGCCACTCAACACACATCTGTAGTAAAAACTGTCTTACAGGATGGGCTAAACAAGTTTGAGGGTAACCAATGTGCCTCACACCTATTAGTGAGTTGGGCAGGGGCGTAGGGAGAGTGTCTACCTCAAGCATCTGAAGACTTCCTTGGAATAAGTGGATGGGAACAATTTGTAGCAATGACCACAAAGGACATGGAAGCAGGCACCAGAGAGTCCTTAGAGCCTGGTTAGACATTGAAGAGCCAAGGTCATCCACTTCATCCTGAACCATCACCAGTTGTCTTTAGTTTTGCCTTACCACTGCATTCTGAACATGACAGGTGCTAAATTATTTAATTTGAAAAGACTCCAAGCCAAGACTAAATTGGAGGGAGAGTTGGTATGCAACTTTTTCTTCACAGATGACTCTGTACTCAGTGTACCCAGCTTCTGAGATGCAAGAGTATGGATCAATTTTCTACCACTTGTGCTAATTTTGGCCTGACCACACCAAGAAATCAGGGGACCTCCATTAGCCAGCACCACAGAATCTATACATGGAACCATTGATTACAGCAAAGGAAGAAATTTTGAATGTTTTGGATAAGTTTACTTGCCTTGGTAGTGTACTTTCCAGGGGTGTATACATAAGGGATGAGTTATAGGATCCATGAGTTATCTCAGTGCTGGGAGGCTCCAAAGGAAAGTGTGAGAGAGATGAGCTATTAGGCTACCTAACAAACTGAAAGTCTATAGAGCCAATGTGCTGCCTTTATTGCTGTTTGCGTGGTACCCTAGATAGTATACCAGCACCATGCCAGGAAATGGAATGAGTTTCATTTGAATTGTCTTAGGAAGATTCTCAAAACCACCTGACAAGATAAGGTACCAGACACCAAGGTACTTTCTTGAGCTGAACCACCAAGCAGTTAAACCCTACTGCAGGGAGCACAGCTCTGTTCAAATGTCAAACATATGTTTGCCTAAAAGAATGTATTAAAGAGAACTCACATAAGGCAAGCACTCACGTGGAGTTCAGAAGAAGCAATACAAGGATATTCTCAGGTTCTCTCCGAAGAAACTTGGAATAGATCATGAGACATGGGAGACACTGGCACGGGAATGACCGACATGGTGTGCCTGCATCAAAGAAGGAACTGTGTCCTATAAGCAAAGTAGAATTGTAGTAGCTCAAAAGAAGTGTGAGATGCATAAATTTAGAGACATCTCCATTTGAAATGTTCATGTGAATTATTTGTTCCCGACTTGTGGTAGAGCCTTCTGAGCTCATATTGGTCTGATCAGTCAAAGTTTGACGTACATATACGTCCAACACAATGACACCATTTTGGTCCTCTTTGATTATGAAGAACAACCACCAAATATACCTGGTACGTAGTAGGCTCTTCATAAATACTTGCTTGTTGACTATCACCATCCAGTGTTCAACTTGGGTTCCATTTTATCCTGGAAACCTTTTCTGAACCCCATGGTTGTTAGTACTTTGTGCTTCCTTGAATTATTTTACATTTGCTTATCTGTCTATGTGCTATATCCTGACATTTGGTAGAATATAGGTTCCTTGAAGACAAGGACTTTGCTTTTTGTCTTTGTATCCAGCAGGCTACCTCAGTGCCTTGAACAAAGTAGGTGGATAATAAAATGAATATGAAATTAAATTTGTTTGTTTCTTAATAGCACAATAAATAGAATTTTAAAAAGCAGAATTCTAATAAACAGGAAACCTTCCTATAGGCTTGGCAAAATATTTGCAAACATGACAAAGAATATGACCTGCTGGGAAAACATCAGAACAATCAAACTGTTGAATTGAATTTATTTTAGTAAATGTCCTTGAATTTACAAGGTTCAGTAATCTTTAAGTGAGCTTGAGATGTAAAATTTTCAGGCTATTTGGGAGAAATATGGAACTGAGAAAGAATAATTTATAGTTTAGGACTTTATAAAGTGCTCCAGTTAAGAATATAAATTATTCCCTTAGGCTGAGGATTACAACTAACGCTAACATAGCCTTTTCTGGCAAATCCTCTCTATGATGCCGTTCTTTTGGTCACAATGCAACATCATTAGTGTGCTTACTGCTTTATCACTCTGTCTTAGTTGGGGCCATCTCTATGTACAGGTAGGTGGACTAGAAAATGAAGTATTGAATCTGCAGTCAGAAAGATCTGCATTCAAATTCCAGCTCCATCAGTCACTTGACCATCCTAAGCCTGTTTCCTCATCTGCAGAACACAGATAACGATAGCACCAACTTCGGAAGGTTGTTGCAAGGACCAAATTAGATTATATATAGAAAGTACCTTGTAAACCATCAAGTACTATAAAAATACCAGGTAGCTATTATTGGAATGATCACTATTTTCAAGCTGAACATCCAGAAATTGACTAGAATGCCAAAACATCAAATCAGTTCAGACTTCTTAATGACCATGTTGGTGGCTTTTGGATCACATTATTTTATTGGATTGATCATTGATTTATTGGACATTCTGAGCTCATGTCCCATAGGCTGTTCAAACTTAATATGTCCAAAACAGAACTCATTCTCACGTCCCTCCAAACTTATTCTTGTTCTGAATTTCATCATCATGCTTTAGTTACCGAGATCTGAAACCTAAGAGCCATCTTGGACTCCTACCATTCCCTTACACTATATATCCAATCATTTGTAAACTCTTATTTAGTCAGCCCATCTCTTTTCTCAAAGAACTATCACCTTCAGGCCCTTGTCACCTTTTACCTGGACTTTTTCAACAGCTCTGGAGTCTTTCTCTTCTCTAATTCATCCTCCACATAGCTGCCAAAGTGAATGTCTACCTATTATTTCTAGCATCAAGTACAAACTCTTCTATCATTTAATACTTTCACAGTCCACTTCAGCCTGCATTCCTAGTACACACTCCATGGTCTAGGCAAAACTAGCCTCCTTGTGTCCCCCACGACCTTCCATCTTCCATCTCTGTACCTTTGCACGGGCTGTATCTCCCTGGAATGCTTCCCCTTTTCGTCTACTCACTAATGTCCTGGAAAGGTCAAGTCACATTTTACGGGATTCCTCCATCAACTACTGTCTCACTATTCCCAAAGCACTATGTATTTATTTTATGTGTATCTTGCATATATTGCCATGTAATAAATGCAGAAATGTATGAGAGAAAGATAAGATTTCCTGGTCACTTGCCAAGGGAAAGTCGTCATGTAGACAACTAAAGTATTCTGCTAGTATTCTTACCTGTCTAGAGAGAATAAAGAAAGGTTCTAGATCAATGAGTGTACCCCTCACGCTGACCTTGATGGCAGATAAATTGACTAAGGATAGATTGGTCATGATCTTCATCATTGGAAGTAATGTTTAAATTGATGATATCATTTGAGTAGATAAAATACAAGCATATTGTGGATAGGTACTATTTTTTTTTTATCCTTATATAAATGTGGTAGGACCTTAATAAATCTGCTTATATGCTCATTGGAGCTAGAAGGGACCTTATAGGTCATTTGGTCCAAACTGCATCATTTTATAATCAGAAGAAACATAGAAATGCAATGACTTCCCCAAGGTCACATAACACAAAACTAGAAGACCTGGGAATCGAGCTAAAGTTCTCAATACCTCATGCCTGAATCACATGAGCAACATCAAGTTGCTTCTTCACCAGTTCAAGGATCTGTTATTTTGTGGGTCAGGGACAGCTTCACCAGTTCAGATAAGTAGCCCCTCCATGATGTGGAAAATGATCTGAGAGAGATCCTGCAGCTGGAAACGTCATCACGCTGTGTCCAGCCTAGCGATGGTCCTCTCCACTCAGGCAAGCTGGTTGTTAGTCCCTAGATTCACTTCTCTGGGATCCTGCTGGAAGCCTTTTTACCTTGGGAGGATCTCTTTGTTCCACTACAGCTTTGGAGAATAAGGCTGTGACTGCTACAATGAGGTTCTAGAGAAGGATATGACAGTATGGACTTTAGTAACCAATAATCCATGCCTTCAATTATTATGAGAAAATACAGCAAACAACAAGTACAACAATGTACTTATTCTTATTTATATTCTTTATGAGCATCATTGGATTCCTATGAGGATGTGTCAGTCAGATTAATAAATATTTAAGTAGCCCCTATGTGTCAGGTTCTGTGGTGTGTGCTGGGAATACAAGGAAAGCAAAGGACAGTCTCTGCTCTCAAAGAGTTCACAGTGTAATGGGGCATTAATGGCAGGACTGACTCAATTCTGGGAATTCCACATTGCTACTCTCATAGGAGTCTGATTCCTAGCCCAAGAAGGGAAAGAAGTTTCTCTGAACTTAGGCATCAGAAAATAAGAAACAATTGCTGAGTCTAAGATGGGAGCATAAAAATCTAAGTATACTTGGTAATACATAATGAAAGGAGTACTAGATTTGGAATTTGGAAAATTTCACCTGCAGCATCAACTTGCTTTGAGGAAATGGCTGAGTCCCTTATCTCTCTGAGTCACAATTTTTTCTTCTGTAAAATACGGAATATCATACCTGTCCTGCCTACCTCCTAGGATTGCTGTGGGACTCAAATGAAATCATACATAGAAAATGCTTTTCCAAGTTTAAAGCACTAAACCTCATTTAAGGTTTGCAAGTTAGAGCTCAATTGGGAGAACAGCTAATTAAACTCAATGTTCTGAGGTTCCTTCCAAATCAGAGCCTATACTTTTTCCATGTCCAGCAAACTTTGAGAATGCCTGACTAAGGGATGTCCTTTAGTCAAGAGCACATAAAGAGAAAATATAGCTCAAAGAACTTGAAAATGTGAATTTTGATGAAATGAGTAAGCCAGGGCATTTTCATGGGTGATATTGATTCAAACTGCAATAATTCTACTTAAAAAATGTTGGTGTCCTTTCACCCACTTTAATTTTAAAAGCACATATCCCTTCCTTCATCCATTCATTTACTCATTTACTCATTCATTCATTCATTCACTCATTCATTCATTCATTCCTTCATTCAGGCTGTCCTCTGGATACTGTAGGCAGCTAGGTGGCACTGCAGTGGATAGAGTGAAAGTCCTGAAGTGCGGAAGACTCATCTTCCTGAGTTTAAATCTGACCTCAGATTCTTATTAACTGTATGATCTTGGGGAAGTCACTAAACCTGGTTTGCCTTAGTTCATCTGTAAAATGAGTTGGAGAAGGAAATAGCAAAGGGTTTCAGTGTCTTTGCCAAGAAAATCCCAAATGAGGTCACAGAAAGTTGGAAATGACTGAGCAACAAGGGGGTACTGAACACTCAGGCATATGAAGAAAATATAGAATTCCATTTACAAGTCTGTTTCTTTTAGTAAAAAGTCTGAGTAAAATAAATTATTGAAATGTTTTAAGGAGCCTTGAGGCTTCCTGAGTAACATCAATTTTCTTAGGATTGTTTTATTTATTCAAAACTATTAGATATCATTGTGGCTAAATCAGTGAAAGCAAAATGACCAGAGGGACTGTGAGTGATATTAGGATTCTGTCCATACTAATGATTTGGGTGTCTAAAGTCTATTCCAAAGAACTTGCTCTTTACCTGCGATTCCTACCAATAGGTGTTAAGTGACCAGAAACCCTCTCTGATACTTCTCTGCAGGACCACCATTTCAGGGGAACCTCAGATGTATTCATTTTACATTTATATCTACATCTGTATGTATGTGTGTATATACATATGTACATGTAATATGTGTGTGTATATATGTATATAGACATACATACACATATGTAAAACTTTGGACCTTGGAAAGTGCTTTGATATATTTGTTCTCTTATTTGATTCTTACATCAAATTTGTTGAATAGGTACCATTACTATTCTCATTTGACAGATTAAGAAATGGTAGCTGAGAAAGGCTAAGAGACTTGCCCACGGTCACAGAAACCAGTACGAGTCCAAGGTAGAGTCTGAGTTTAGTTCTTCCTGTCTCTAAGGGTAGATCTCTATCCATTGAGTCATCTGGCAGCCAGGCACAGAACTCAGCCACTTAACTGGAGATATCCTTCAATCCATTAATTGATTGGCATTAACTAGGCACCTCTTATGTACTAAGCATTGGGTATACAAAAATAGGAAAAAATAATAATAATCACCAATTTTCTATTCTTGGGGAATTCACAGCCTAATGTAGGAGATGACATGTACAACTACGTAAAAAAGATATGCAGGATAAATTTGGGGTATTTTACTAGGAAGTCAACTTGGTATTGAAGCACTAATGACCTGGAGTGGGGAATCTGTAGCCTCAAGGCCTCTGTCTGAGACCCTTGGGACAGCAAAGGACCCTGAGCGTAAGAGGCCCCGAAAGTGTAATAACCCTCCATAGGAGGGGCCTTGTTTCTAGCTTGATCCAAGCAGCTGCAGACCAAAAAAGCAACCGTTTTGGAGATAAGATGTGGCATTGAACCTGTGCCCTTAGAGGTCATAGGCATTGAAGACCCAAATGATAAAATTCTCACCACCAAAGTCTCTGATTCTGGCAAATGATTCCACATCAGAAGATGATATTGCTTTGTAAGGGGAAATGACATTCAAGAAGCTACCCTACTATCTGTTTTGTCAATGCATTCTAGGGACCACTGGGACTTTCCATCTGACTTGCAGCTGAAACACCCATGTGTATACTCCTCCTCTATTAGATTGTGAGCTCCCTGAGTGTAGAAATTCTCTTCTTTTTCTATATATGTTCCCAGTTCTTAGCAAAATACTTTGCGTATAGTAAGTACTTAATATATGTTTTTCCCATTCATTTATTATTTTCTTTTTTTAAAATATCATTTAATACTTTATTTTTCCCAATTGCATGTAAAAGCAATTTTAACATTCTTTATTTTTTTTCAAATTTTATGTTCCAAATTCTCTCCCTCCCTTCCTTCTTTCCCTCCATGGATATGGCAAGCAATTTGACAGGCTATATGTGTATAATTATGGAAAACCCATTGCCATGTAAGTCGTTCTGTGAAAGAAAATGGACAAAAATAACAAGAAAAATAAAGCAGAGTAAAAGTATCTTTCATTTGCATTCAGGTTCTGCCAGTTCTTTCTATGGAGATGGACAGCACCTTTCATCACAAGTCCTACAAAAATGTCTTGGATCATTGCATTGTTGCAAATAGCCAAGTTCTTGTAGATCACCATATAATATTACTGTTACTGTGTACAGTGTTCTCCTGATTCTGCTCATTTCACTTTACTTCAGTTCATGTAAGTTTTTCCAGTTTTTTTTCTGAGAACATCCTGCTCATATTTTCTTAAAACACAATAGTATTCCATCACAATCATATGTAATGACTTGTTTAGTCATTTCCTAATTGATGGACATCCCCTCAGTGTCCAATTCTTTGCCACCACTAAAAGAGTTGCTATGAATATTTTTGTACACATAGAATGTAATATCCTTTTCCTTTTTAAAAATTTCTTTGGGTTACAAACCTAGTAGTACTATTGCTTAGCTAAAGGCTATGCATGGTTTTATAGCCCTTTGGTCAAAGCTCCAAATTGCTCTCCAGAATGGTTGAATCAGTATACAACCTCACGAATAGTACATCAGTGATTTAATTTTCCTATGTCTCCTCCAATATGTCATTTTCCTTTTATTTCATATTAATCAATATGACAGGTGTGAGGTAGTAGTTCAGAGTTGTCTTAGTTTGCATTTCTCTAATCAATAATGATTTAGAACTTTTTTTCCTCATAGCTATAGATAGTTTTAATTACTATGTCTGAAAACTGCCTCTTCTTATCCTTTGACCATTTATGAACTGAGAAATGACTCATTTTTATAAATTTGACTCAGTTTTCTTTATGTTTGAGAAATGAAGTCTTTATCAGAGAAACTCACTGTAAATGTTTTCACAGAAATGATTATCAGTTTTGTATTTCTCTCCATCATATTTCTCCCTGCTTATCATTCTCTCTGTCTCTCTGTCTCTGTTTCTCTGTCTCTGTTCTCTCTGTCTCTATCTCTCCATCTGTATCTCTCTGCCTCTGTCTCTCTCTCTGTCTCTGTTTTTCTGTCTCTCTCTGTCTCTATCTCTGTCTATCTGTATGTCTCTCCTTTTACCATATCCATTCTGAAAAGTGTTTTGCTTCTGACTTTTTCTTCCTCCAAACTGCCCTCCCTTCTATCATACCCCCCTTCTCTAATCCATTTCCCTTCCTACTTTCCTGTATCATAAGATAGATTTCTACTCTCAACTGAGGGTGTATATTATTCTCTCTTTGAGCCAGTTCTGAAGACAGTAAGGTTCATGCATTCCTCCTTCCATTTTCCATTTCCCCTCCACTGTAAAATCTCTTTCAGGCTTCTTTGCATCAGATAGTTTATCCCATTCTGCCTCTCATTTTCCCCTTCTCGTAGGGCATTCTTCTTTCTCATCTCTTCATTTTGTTTTTTAGATAATCCAACCATCACATTCAACTCACACCTCTGCTTTCTGTCCATGTAAAGTCCTTCTAACTGTCCTAATAATGAGAAAGTTACTAAGAGTTGTGAATATAATTTTCCCATGTAGAAATATAAACAGTTTAACTTTATAAATCCTTTATAATTTATCTTTCTGGCTTCCCTTTTTATGCCTCTTTTACATTTTCTGTTTCAGAGTCAAATTTTCTATCCAGCTCTGACCTTTTCATCAGGAATGCTGGAAAGTCCTCTATTTCATATCCCCTTTTTCCCCCTGACGGATTACACTTAGTTTTGCTAGATAGGGTAATTTTTTATTTTAATCCTATTTCTTTTGGACTCTGTAATATCATACTCCAAGCCCTCTGGTCCTTTAATGTACAAGCTGCTGCATGTGTGTTATACTGACTGTTATCCTATGATATTTGAATTGCTTCTTTTTGACTGCTTGAAGTATTTTCTCCTTGATGTGGAAAGTCTGGAACTTGGCTATAATATTCATGGGAATTTTCATTTAGGGATCTTTTCCAGGAGGTGATTGTACCACCATGGTTTTGGTGGGTTCTCCCACTATACATGTTGTTTAGAGTTATTATTTAAAAGTATTTGGAGGGGTTTGGGGGAAAACTCAAGCGAATCCCTGCCTTTACTCTTCCATCTATGCTCTGCCTCCTCCATTCATTCATTCTTTCAAAAGTAGTGGGAGAAGCTTTGCCAATTGTAGTATTAAAATGTATTATTAAAAATATATAAACTATGTATGAAGCATTACCAAATTCCTCTAATATACGATACTTACCAAAAGAGGAAATAAAGACTGTATGACCTAACCTGTTTTTGATAAAGCTATGATGCCTCTTTGGGATAGGTTTCCTTTCCTCTCCCCTCCCCTCCTTTCCCTTCCCCTCCTCTCCCCTCCTCTCCTCTCTTCTCCTCTCCTCTTCTCTCCTTCTCAGTTCATTGATCATCTCTAATTATATATTCTAGATTTTCTTTTCTTGGAATCAAAATCAAGTTCCCCATCATCTATGTATAGTTTCTCCTCTTACCTTTTATTTTTGAAAATTAGAGCAGGTTTTACTCATCTCCAAGCCCAGAGTCCCTTTCCCATTCCCCATGGTCTTCCAAAGACTATCAGTTCAGCAATCACATCAACCTGCCCTTTCAGTTCTATGGGATACAGTTTACTTGGGCTTGGTGACATATATAGTTGACCCCTCCTTGCAGTAGGGTGCAGACCTAGACACTGTTTCTTCCTTCCTGCTCCCTCCCTTTCCTAGAGAAAGAGGTTCCTTGTTTGTGTTAAGTCCATATAGAGTGGTTTCTTTCCCTTCCAGCCAAGGAAAAAGAGATTTCCTCACCTCTGCCTGGAATTGCTTTGCTTGGAGCTCTATTCAGTGAAACAGGAAAGAAAATAGTTTCCTCTGTGTTTGTTTGTTTGTTTGTTCTATCTTAACAGTGGATGTTGAAGGATGTTCTTGTTCTCCCTTCAGTGAAATGACCAGTAAAGCAGAGAAATAATAGATTTTTCAATGAGGTTCATTCCTGTGCAGAAATGAGATATTTTGGCTATAGAAGGGCAAAGAAATAGCCTCAGCCAGCAAGACTCACATAAAATAAACCAGGACCCACAAGGAATAGTACAATCAGGAACCATATAGAAAGACATGGGCTATAGATTCTGCATAAGGCAGATGAGTAGAGGAAGGAGCCAAATGTATGTAAACATTTGAACTGTCACTAAAGTCCATGTTGCCTTCAGCTCTGGATATCAACTGGGCCTATGCTTTCTTTTGAATTAGTGAGTCTATTGGAGAAAACCACTTCACAAGCTACTAGGAAAGGGGAAAGAGCAGGAAGGAGGCAGAGTGGACAAGTATTTATTAAATGCTTGCTATGTGCCAGGCATGGGTTAAGTGCTTTACAAAAATTATCTTACTTGATCTTCAGAACCTTCCCATTTTGAACATCATTCTGAGAGAGACAGTGGGTTTTGTGACTTGCTCAGGGTCACAAGCTACTAAGTGTCTGAGGCTAGATTTGAACTCAGGTCTCCCTACCTCCACAGTGCTCTATCCACTGTACCTCCTACCTAATGAGAAGTAGTGCAGGGAATGGAACAAAATGGCCATACTTTGGTAAAACCTGGGTATATTGCTTTCTTTTTGCTTAAGTGAAAGTATTTCTAATTAAATGTTTTCCAGTTTATATGCTATTCCTTGTCTAGGTGTGTTAGTAAGAGAAGCCATTGAATTCTAAGACCTGAGTTAACCTGAGATGCTTTTAGGTATTTTTTAAAACTGGGTGGAGTCTAAGTTACCATTAAAAGCAGAACACCTGGTACATAACTGATGCTTTATAAATATTATTGATTGATTAATTAATTTGAATAGACTCTGAGAAGTTTCACAATGGTGGGACGTACTGGGCTGTGCTTGAACTCATCAATATAATTTTTTTTCAAACCCCATCTCCATGAAAAATGTTTTCATCAGACAAAAATCTTTTAAGAATTTTTTGTGATCAATTACAAGATGATCGTAGAAATATCACAAGGTTTTCTATGTACTAATATGCCTATGCATAGATACACTCTTATAAGAGTACATTTATATCTTCCATTTTAGAATCTTTTCTTAAAATCTCCTTTAGATTCCTATTAGCTAGCACTCTGTATATCTCCATTGATTATTTTTTGAATATTTTCTACTCATCTTAGTCAAGAGTGTATAGGTTTTCCAGTAATGAAAATTCACAGCTTCAGGAGCAAACTACTGTTCTTAATGCAGTCAGGTCAATTTTTTGTTTTATACATGAGGGAGTAAAAACCAGATGAAAAATGATTTATTCTATTCCAGTTTATGGAAATTGTCGCAGTTACAGTCAGAGTTTCATTGTGTCTCATTTTTCAGTTATGAATCAGATTTGTGAGCAGATTCCACTGTTTATGGACACCCAGTTCTAATGTTTCTGACATTCATCTCCAACAGCTTTCACAAACAGTTTTTAGAGGTTCTGCTTCAAACAATTGACTCAACACTTCTTTACAGCAGAGTGGCCTTCAAGGAGAGAAAAAATAATCCAACAGTTGTGTTGTCTGAGGTGTAAGTGAGCAGTATTGTATATGCTACAAAATGTCCTATGCCATTGATTTAGCATTTAAATTTAACATGAAATATTAAATTAATATTCCTCATAAATTAACTTCAGGTTTAAAAATTAGAAATATCAATGTTGACCAATAAATTAAAAAAATAGTAATGTGTAGGGAATATAATGAATCTACAAACTTGGAAATATGGTTTTCCATTCAGTTGTGTCTGACCCAATTTGGGGTTTTCTTGGCAAAGATGCTAGAATCCCTCATTATTTCCTTCTCTAACTCATTTTATAGATGAGGAATCTCAGACCAACAGGGTCAAGTGACTTGCCCAGTGTCACATAGCTAGTAAATGTCTGTGATCAGATTTGGACACAGCACCTAGAGGCTTCCTAACTGCAGCCCTGGCACTCTACCCACTGTACAACCTGGCTGCCTTGGGAATATGGTTGAAATCCTCTTAATTGTCTTCACTCGAGTACTGGCTATTGATTGAGTATATGGAGCGGTCAGATGGATCAGAAATGAAAATTCTATTTCAATAGGATCAACTTTTCTCTTGCGTACAGAGTAGTATGTGTTAGTATTTCCAATGACCCATAAGTTATGTTAACTAAATTTCCAAGTAGTAGTAAAAAACCATTAATACATGTTGGAAATATAATTTTAAAATTCTATTAGAACTGACTTATGAAGATAAAACCTTAAGTTATTCACTATGAAACATATGCAGAATAGGTTCTGCCTCTTTGGCCATGGTTGCTCATTTCTTCCTGTGACCATTTTCCCTGTGAAATGGTTGAGTAGGTAATCTCATTTCAGTTCAGATCACTGCAACCATTATTTATTAAGCAACTTTGTGAGAGGCACCATGGATACTAGCTAGAGGGGTGAGTGTGCTGGTCAGTGTCTGACAATTAGTTCTCTGAGAAAGTGTGATATCCTTTTACATTTCGGTTGCCTTGTTAATAAAATTCCTCTTCGCTTTCTTAAGTCTGTGCAATTCAGAAATAATGAACTGAGCCTTGGTTTAGCCTTTGCTGATTTCCAAGATGTAAATATTCATAATGGAAATTTAACAACTGGCTCTCCAGAATTGGTATCAGTTGGCTTTCAGCTTGTCCTGGAGGGAGCACCACGGAGTCAGGATGCCTCCTGTCTTCTCTTGTAACCAATGACTGAGAGACCTAAGGCCATTTACCATGTCATTGCTTCCAGCAAAAATGGCTATGAATTGCCTAGTAGCAAAATTGGTAGAGGGAGTTTCCTCATTGGAAGTTGTCTACATAGATGAAATCGTAGTTCTAGACCAAAAACAAAGAAAGCACTGGGGAGGCAAGACAAAAGTAAAACCCTCTTCTTTCTTCAAAAAGCTTATTTTCTATTGTGGGATAGGACACTGAAGAAACAGCATGTGCATAGGTAAGTGAATACAAAATAGTAAAATCCATACTTTATTTTAATTCTTTTCTTAAAGATTTGGCACTTGGCATCAGTTTGAGTCTTAAAACATAGTATTACATGTATTGGTAAATTATTGGTTAATTGTTAATTCCTCATATTTTTTAATATTTCATATAATATATCTAATGCAAAGCCCCTTTAAAGTTAAATTTGGCTTTCACATTCAGATTATTTCTGAGAGAATGACATCAAGAAAGGATATGCACACATACTTCATACACCATGTGTCAAAAAATTCATATGAGCTTCACTAGGACAAACCTTATTTCTTACCCCCTCCTTTTTTTTCTTGCTGATAAAATTTGACAGCAATGAGATATTTTATTTATCAGCATTCAGAGCTTCTTTGCCCTGTGCCTTAAATAACCTTCCTGAGAATATCTAACAGAACAGCTTATTGGTTAGAAAATGACAAGGGAATAGCTTTGTAGATAAAGTGGTCATAGTAATTTTCAAATGAAAATATTCCTACTGACAAATGGAGTGAAATTCTCCCTCTGAAATTGGTCTGTGTGTCTCTTCTTAAGCTCTAAAACAAAACGAACAGTGAGATTCATCAGTGTCATATCTATGCATTGGAAATAGAGACATTTCCAAAAGTGGAATGGTCATTTGAACTTTATGAGTAATGTCTTCCATCTACAAAATGTTAAAGACTCTCAGGAACCCATAAAGAGATGTAGAAAATGTATGAAGTATAAAAGTGCTCCACTTGTAGGAAAGCCAGAGTTAGGATTAGCACTGGGTTAGTAAGTCAACATTCCAATGAATCTCTCCCATAGGGTCTATAAAGTCACAGAGCTGTAGTGCCTCCTTGTGGTTTAAAGTCTTTCCCTTTTATTCCTCCAAAAGCAAACCACACTTTGGGCCTCTTTACCAGAAACAATGTACATACGTTGTCCAAATAAACTAATCTTATCATGTCAGGGGTCTTTATCTTCCTCCCCCCCAAATCCCCATCCTTTTGTCATTCCTTATCATTCCTGTGCAGAAGCCACAAGGATGATCATCTTCTTTCTCCAAGAGGTACACTGCTCAGAAAATCCACTCCTCTGCAAAAGGTCTTTTCAAACAAACACTTGAACTTGAAATAAGAAATCTCTTTTCTTTTTATAGGAACCTATATTCTGGATTCATGCTGCCTAGAAAGTCACCCTTCACCTCACATATACACAACACACGTACATAGGAACACACACGCACATGAAGTTGTGGTTCAGAAATCTTGTTCACTAATTCTCTCCTTGAGTTATATAAGCAAACCCTCACAGTAACTCTTTTTTTTCCTTCCCCAAGTTGCTGCTATTCTTACTGTAAGGAAGTCCACTGCCATGTCACTGACCTGTGTTCAGAATGTAGCACAGTAAGGCAGAAGTCTTTAGGAACTTGAGGCCCAAGAACTTTCTTCTCAGAACACCAGGGTGAGCCAATGTAGTTTACCATGTATTTTTTGTTCCATGTCATCATTAACTACTTCCAGGGGCCAGAGAGAGAGAGAAAACTCTCTGTACTCTTCTCTACTGTTACCCCTCACCCCCACCCCCCCTTCCCAACTTACCTCGCGTTGGACAAAAGGGGGGACAAAAACAGAAACAAAAAAACTCAGAAGTGTGTAAAGAGTTTTGTTGTTGTTGAGAAGTTTTCAGTTGAGTCTTTCTCTTTGTGAGCCCATTTGGGATTTTCATGGTAAAGATAGTAGAATGGTTTGCCATTACCGTCTCCAGCTCATTTTATAGATTAGGAGACTGAGGCAAACAAGGCTGAGTGACTTGCCCAGAGTCATACATTTAGTAAATGTCCCAGGCCAGATTTGAACTTATGAAGGTGACTCCAGACTTGGTTCTTTATCCACTATGCCACTTAGCTATCCCTGTGTGAGGGTTAAGGCGGGAAAGGAACAATGACCTTTGTACCAGTGGGGTCTGGCAGGATCTAGTTAAGAGGGAAAATTTTTCCAACAAGAGCCTCTTTTCCCGAGACTCTAACCAAAGAAATCTTTTTGGCAGCAGCCCTAGTCATCGGAATCCAATCAGGAGCAGTTTTTGTAATCTTAAAAATGTATTGTGTGCATGACCACACTCTACAGAGGGAAAGGTATGATCATCAAAGTGATTGTGGCAAATTTCTTTGGAAAACCTACCTTGAACTCCCAGTAGGATACATTAAAGGCTCTTAAGGCCCAAGACTATTTAATTCATTCAATGATTCACTCACCCAGTTGATTAAATTCAATATTCCAATGAATCACACTATACACACATATACATACATATGCACACATATGCGCATACATATATATACACATACACAGACACACACATTTGCAAATATTGCTCATATAATCTTTGCCTAGTTGAATGTGCTGCTCATAATTCTTTGTTGAATCAAACTGAATAAGATTTAAGACCAGTATTCCTCTCTAATTATCCTTTTTGACTCTGACCTTGCTCTGCATATAACTACTGCTTAGCTGAAATCTAACCTTAAAAAGTCTAATTCTTCCTCTCATAACATTTAATTTTATACTTTGATATACCCTTTGCAGTTTACATCCTTGTCAGAGGAAGCTATGGACCTAGAGAAATAACTGAAATCTTCTTTTAGGTTGCTTTATTTAGTCTTTCCTATTATAATGGAGGGAAAAAAAAAAAACACAAACATCCAACTGAAAAGCAACAAAGATATTTAAAGACACTGATTAATTTTAAATAAATGTGCTTCACTATTTTAGATGCATTGGTCCTGCATCAGGTCTGTGCCTTGTTCTCACCAGTTACTGTGTCATGGCATGTGTTTTTTCTCTTCATGGCAGTCTATTTTCATGGGAAACAGCAGTCACCAAAAGTAACAACTCATGCCAACTTACAAGAACATGAAAATGTGCATTGTAACACATGTCACTCATTGCTAATGCCAATGGGAATATGATTTTCAAACCAAACTTTTCTCTGCCTCAATGCGTCTAATGCATTTCCCTTATCCTAGTTGGACTCAGGTGCTCGGGTACTAAGCAGTAGCTTTATTCTGTATCTGATCTAATTAGAGGAATCCAGAAGTCCAGATTCTTTTTGGAACTGAAGCAAAAATACAAATTCTTTCCCTATTCCAGTTTTACTCTTACAATAAATCCCCACTGCATGCATAATCCTCATTTTTACAGTGAGATTTTCAAATTGTATTTACAGTGTGATCCGCATAACTTGAATATGCCAGATGTCCACTATTTTCAAAGATGTACAAAATATCATTTGGATAATGAGCAATTCACTTGATTTTCTTTACATTTAGCCTCAAGAATTCAAAACAAACAAAAATTACTGAAAGATTTTTTGTCAGATATATGTCCTTTTGTTGATATTCCACGATTTTTTAAAAACATTTCATGCTTCTTTCTTTTCTTGAAATATGCTATTTTACAATTTAAATAGTCATTGATTAATTAACCTGACTAACTCCTGTCAATGAAGAATGAAGTTGTGAAACTCTAAAATTGAGGGATCTTCATGTGGAAATCCTCCGTAAAGGTAATAAATGGAAACTGATTTCTTAACAACTATCCATCTTCATCTACATACTTATTTATTTAAAACGAAAGACAAGAAGGGGAAATGAGCAGTTTTTCACCAAAGAAATCTTATAGAATTACATATATAGATTTAGAGAGGACTTCAAACTTCTATAGAAAGTTGAGCAATATTAGCCTAAGCAATAAACTTATACACTTTATAACACTGATACAGGAGGACAGAAATAAAATGTATACTTTGTAAGACTAGTGTTGGAGAAAAGGAATAAAACCTAACTAGGGTACCATGAAAGTTTCCTAGGAAGAGATAAGCTTAAAGTCTGATGTAAATAGGTTTTATATTGATGGAGTTTAAGGTTTTGAAAACAATTTAAATCTTGGGATATATGTATGGAGAAAATTCAAATATAATATATATTTCATATAAATGTATTTGTCTCATATATTATATATGCAATATTATATTTGTATGACATCAGAGTTAAAATTGGGCCTTAAGCATATTTAGACTTTGATATAGGTTTTTTATATCTTTTTTTAATACCGTAAGTCTTTTCAATGTATGGGTATGTATTAAACTATTTAATTGCATTTATTATGTCAAGGTAAATTCAAATGTTCAAATGTAAAGTAAATATGGCAACCTAATGATAGTTTTAGTTAGGTCTTGAAAGTTCATATTCTGTTCCTACCTATGCATAAGTGTCGAATTAAACCAAATAAGAGTGAAATGACCACTTCTATGTTTTTGAGAACTTGAAAAATTAGGGCATGTCGTGTAATTTAAATAGGGATAAGGCTAGGGATAGACTTGTGATTTCATTGGAATAGACATCTCCATGGTCAGGAAACTCTCTTTATCTTTATTTTATATTGGGTAGGACCCAATTTTAACCCTGATTTCATATATAATATTATATATATAATACAGGAATTACATATTATATAGGATCAAAAGTTGACTAATGTCAGAGGCAGAATTTGAACCTAGATCTTACTGGCTTCAAGTTTGTTTCTCCATCTAGCACACCATACTGAATCTCTATATTTCAATAAGAATTTACATTGTATAATAGTTGTTTAAGAAAATCTGGACACTAATATTGCTGTATACAAGTCCAGAGGAAGGCAAACCCTTGGAACCAAGTATACCAAGTAAGCCAAAGTCTCACCTATCCAGGTATTCCCTGTATCAGAATTTCAAACAGAAAAATATAATCTCATTGAGGATAGGAACTACTTTACTTTTGTCTTTGTATGTCCAGAATCTAGCACTGTGCCAGGCACATAGTAGGCACTTAAATGTTTGTTGAATTGAATTCTTCTATTTAAAAAGACCAGGAGAATCTTCCCTAACTCCCAATTCACTTTGCAGCAGTATGTCACATTTTGTCATTTTGGCATATGTTGTTGTTGTTACATTGTATTTTGTTTTGTTATGGTCTCATGGTCCCTTGCAAAGATCCCTTTTCTCAGAATAATTGCTTTGGATTTATCCCCGGTAGACTTCCCTAACCCTGCAACCAGTATACAACCTACTTATGTTAGACCCTGTTTTAAAACAAGGAATAAATCAATGTGAGATATTATTTTCATCAGGTCAATGACAACATGAGTCAACTATTTTGAGTATGTGTTGCTATCTACAAAACCATTTTATTAAATCTAAAAAAAAAACATTTTTATAGCTATTTTGTCCCTTGCATGGAGGAAACAATTACTGAATTGTTATCTCAACAAACAAATGCTTCACCTGATGAAAGAAATATTTACTTCTAACACTGTTTAGCTCAAGAAGTAGTACTGAAGAAAGTTCTCTGATTAGAAAGCACTCTATAAATGAGTTATCATTATCATTTATCATCATTGATTCATGGATAATGCTGCCATGTTGGAATGAGATCAACTCAAGGGTTACAGAGATTCTGGGAAACACAGTGGCAGATTTGGGCTTAATTTCCAGAGAGAGAGAAAAAAATAAAACTTCCTAACAATTACAGTAATCCAAAAGTAGAATGGATTGCATCAGGAACCATTGGACTCCTTTTCATTTGACATCTTTATAAGTAGTTGGATTAGCACTTGTTACAGATGTAGAGGGATATTTCCTATAGAAATACCAATTGGATTGCATGGCTTCTGAAACTCTTTCTAACTGAAATTCTGTTGGCTTCTGATGGAAACTTTGACACCCCAATAAATCTCATTAATTTGAGAACTCCAACCAACTGTAGAAATTGAATCTTACCCTTTCCTACCCACTGGGGATACCCTTGTTGGCATTTCCTTGTGAAATTACCATAGAGGTCGAGTCATATGAAATTCTAGTTATAATTGAGTCATCTTTGATTTGAAATTATATACATGAAAGGTAGCAATTGTTAGATAATTGGAGTAGTGCAAAATATATTTCATGTTATATCGAACATTATTAATTATTTCTTTGATGATTTACTCATCATCTCAATATCTTTTTGAGTCTAAGAATTATTGTTTGAACATTAATTTCTGTTAACACTGTAGATGTTTTGAAGTTAATTGAGTTCTGATTAATGGAATTCTGGATAACATAATGCTTCCTCTATTCTGCTTGCACGGTTATTGCCTTGGACTGTAAAGAGCTGTCTTGTTGGAATAATTTGAATGTTGGGTCAGCTCCAGCTAAGAGCCAATTATATATCATAAAAAAGAGCTTGGAGAAGAAGATAAAACCATCAAGGATGAAATTGATAATTTTGAATAAATTTGAATTTAAGTGACAGGTTACCAATCCTCCCCTACTCACATCTTTCAAATTATTTGAAACCCAGAATATAATTATGGTGTAGGCCATTTTCTCACCATCTGCTTTGTTTCCTGGACCAAAACCATGCTGCAGAGGACTTAACTCTTTCATCTTTAGACATGTCTAACCTGAGTTTCTGTTATCCTGACTGGTTGATTACCTTAGTCGCTTACTCTAAGCCTGGCCCCCAGGAGTGCATCACTTCAATCTCTGATCATTTTATTGCCACTTGCCTTAATGCATTGTGCAAACCTTTTATCTCTCCTGATACCTTTCTAATTCTTGGATCATAATCAAATTAGTTCTACCATTGCTCCTGGAAAAGTGTACCAATCTAATATCCTCTCACATCACTTAATCCTGACAACTTCCCAAATTCAAATACCCCTCCCTGGTCACTACTATCTAATATGTATTGTCTACCCCAGTTAGAATATAAGCACCTTGCCAACAAGTACTCTTTTTTACTCCTGAATTTGTATCCCCAACACTTAACACATTGCTTGGCACATAGAAAGTGCTTAATAAATACTTCGCTCATTCATTCCTTTAGGAATTAATAATTAGAAACTAGTTTGACTTGATATATATAATACAAGAGAATCCTCATGGATGTTTGTTCAAATGAAGAATCCATCTGCTTTTGTATTTTTTGAATCAGGAATTTTCCCCCCTTTGGCATGAAATTCACAAATCTGATTTGTGGGATCCTAATATCTTTGCCAGAAAAATGCAAAGAATAATCCCAAAGAATTTTGATAAAAGCTTTGGCCCACATGGAAAGCTTTCCAGCATTTTGGCTCAGTTTTTCATTCCCTAGGGGGAAAATTCTTAAGATTATATCTCATTTTTCAGCTAATAAGTAGAGATGAAAAGCTCTTGGGATTTACATTTTAAGGTGATGTTGGCAGAATGTTCTCTTTAATGAAAAAAAGTTAGAGCTAAATTGAAACTGGCTTAGGGAGGGGAAGCAGGAAACTTTAAACCACTTGGAAAGTCCTCTCTCCTCCCAAACCAGGAGCCCCAGATTTGACTCCAAATCCTGTTTGTTTGAAATTAAAATGAGTCCAACAATTATTGGAGTATAGAAAATTATCCGTAACACAAACTTAAATTTTATTTTAATAATAAATTTATTAATTTGAATTAATATTTTGGTATTCTGGAATCTTATTTCTACAAGTTCCCTCACAATCCCATCTGTCAAAATAATTGGATTTAAGTGAGGCAGAGTTAAACCAAATCCTCAGTCTCACTCTCTCTTCCAGAGCCATCAAAGTCCAATGGCAGGATAAAATGTCAGGACTACTTATGATGACCCAGGATGCTCTGGCCCATCAGTTACCCTCAACCTAGTTTAGCCCATCTGCCAAGCAGGTTTGCCTAGGTGTGGCCACTGTGCATGCTACAGGCTTCTTGGAGCCAAAAATGAGAGTTGAATGCCAATTGGACACCAAAGGTAAATGAACATCCCTGAAAATAGAGGTGCCAGTCCTCTTTGTAAACCCCATCCACCCAAATTCAACTTTAAGTTATAAGTACCTTCCATTGATAAGAAACAGTGATGGTCTTTGGGGACACGAAGACAGAAAGAAACAGTCCTTGCATGCTGAGTGATTCTGTCCTGTTGAGAGATTTCAACAGTTCCAATAGATAAATAGGTGTAAAGCATACATAGCTTAAATACAAAGTAGTTTGAGGTGACACATGAACAACTGGGGTAATCAAGGATAAAGCTTCCTGTAGGAAGTGACGCATGAGGACAACTGTGAAGAAAGTGAGAGATTCCGAGAGCTGGAGATGAAGAAGGAGACCATATGGGGCAGGGACACCAATTTATGAAAAGGCTGGGGTCAGGTGATTGAGCACTCTGTGCCCAACAAGAAATATACTGTCCAGCCAGACTAGACAAAAAGAACAAGATGGAGAGAGTGATGTGAAATATATCGATAAAGGTTGCTTGCATCCAGATTTTATACTACTTTGAATTCAGACAAAGGAGTTTGCATTGCATTCTTGAGGCAACAGGAACTCTCTGTAGATTTGTAAAATGGAGAATAATGAGTTCAGACATAGGCTCTAGGGAGATTTGGTAGCTATGTAGAGGACAGAGCCTGGAAGCAAGGAGACCAATTGGGAGGCATTATAGCAAGTCATGTGAGAAGTGTTGAGGGTTTTGCACAAGGGATTTGACTTTCTGCATACAGAGAAGGGGGACATGCAAGAGGAATTGTGGAGATAGAATCGATATGTCTCTGCAACAGATTGGGAATAAAATCTGAGGGAGAGCGAACAGTCAAGGATTACTAGAAATAGGGCAGTATCCTCTACAGGCACAGAGTAGCTAAGAATAGATGTCTGGCAGGAAGGAAAAAAGATGATATATTCTGTTTGGTTACATGTTTGAGGTTCCCCTGGGATATCCAAGTGGAGAAGGCCTTTGACTCCAAAGCCCAGGATTCTTACTATTACATTACACTGCCTGTCTAGCACCCCTTATAGCTAAAAGAACTTCTAGTTTTGTCAGTTAATTATTTAATTTATTTAGATATCAATTATGGAAGGCCTACTACGATCCAGATATGGTCGTAAATACTGAGGGAGCTGCGAAAGTATGATTGTTTTAGTGTCTACTCTTCTGGCTTGTAGCTACATGGGGGCTCATCCCTTATCCAGATACTTTATACATTACAGTATTCATTTTTACTAATCCATAGTTTTAAAGAAACCCAAGGCTATCTTTGGATATTTATTGATTACAAACATTTCAACCTTCTTAATTAATTAATTAGCTCTTGGCTCCCACCTCATGTTATAAAATGTTTATTTAACAACCTGGAGCAACATCTTTACCTATAAACAATCTCTCTCTCTCTCTCTCTCTCTCTCTGTCTGTCTGTCTCTCTGTCTATCCGTGTCTCTGTCTCAGTTTCTCCTTATTTCAACATGTATCTCAGCTCCCTAATCTCCTAGACTTTAAAAAATATCAGAGACTATGCATTTTATTAAGGAACAATAGATACTCGTGCAGAGATGTAAATCATTTATAATGGCTGACCTTGAGAAAGATCACAGCCAAAGTGACCCCTAATCATCCATTCTACTCCTCACTGAGGGAGAGTGAAACATTCAAGGATTACTAGAAATATGGCAGTACCCTCTACAGGAGTAAAGTAGCTGAAAAGATGTCTGGCGGGAAGGACAATCACTCAGCTTACCATTTGATCTCTTAAAAATTTTCTTACTAATGAAATGAGCAGAATCACGAAAATATCGTTCATACTAACGACATTGTGCTATGATCAACTATGATTGATTTCGTTCTTCTAAGCAATACAGTGATCCAAGGTAATACCAAAAATCTGATTTTGGAAAATACTCTCCATATCCAGAGAAAGGACTGATGGAGTCTGAATGCAATTGAAGCATACTATTTTTTCTTTTTTATGTTTTTTTTCCTTATGTTCTATTTTTTTCACATGACTAATATTGAAATGTGTTTTACGTGATTGTACATATAAACTATCTCATACACATGTACATATGAACTATCTCAAATTGTTTACTGTCTTAGGGGTGGGTAAGGGGAGGGAGAGAGAAAATTTGGAAATCAAAATTTTATTTAAAAGAACATAAAAAGTTGTCTTTACATTTCATAGGAAAAATTAAATACTTTAAAAAAAGGAAAAAAGGAATTATTTTACTCCTCTTTGAAAACCAAGGGTTAGAAGAGTTCTCTTAAGAAAAAATAACAATTTTTAGTCATCATTTTTCTGTATATATTCCCAGTTTCTCTTGATCTATCATTTTTAACAGTCCTTACAGACTGACAGTTAAGTTGTCAGTGCCTTAAGATACTATTCTTTTAAAGATATGATAGCAGTGTCTATAGCAAGGTTTTGTGTGTGTGTGTATGTGTGTGTGTATGTGTGTGTGTGTGTGTGTATGTATGATGGACCTTTCCGCAGTCTGCAAAGCTTGTGGACATGTTCTCAAAATATTGTGCTTATGTTTTATCTTGTATGTATGTATGTGTGTGTGTATACATGAGCACATATGTTTGAGACTAGATTTCCCTGTCTACAACAGTGGCAGTATAAAGGCTTCTTGGAGACCTTAACCTACTGCTGATCACCTTGGAAACTGACTTGTTCTTTCTGACTTGAGGCAGTTCACCACTCCATAGGAAACTTCATATGTCTGTGTATATGACAATTATCCATATATGGATATGTAATTTTAGAGACAGTAGGACATGGTAGGTACAGTGATGAACTTAGAGTTGGGAAGGTTTGATTTGAAACCCTTCCTTTGACACTTGCTAGTTGACTGATCCTAGTAAGTCATTCAATTTTTTTCAAATTCAGTTTTCTCATCTATCAATTATAGGTAATTATAACAATATTCCAAAAGGATGGAATGAATACAATATTATACATTTATATTAAGTTATAATTAATATATCATTATAATATAATATTATTATAATTATCCATCTCCCTATAGCCACCAGGGGTGCTAGACAAACAGTGTGATGACAGCTGGCCTTTGGAGTCAAAGTTCTTCTCAACTTGAATATCCCTTGGGAATCTCAAACATGTAACCAAACAGAACACATCATTTTCCTTCCAGTCACCCATCTTCTTAGCTGCTTTATTCCTGTAGAGGGTAGTGCTGTCTTTCTAGTAATTCTTGGCCGTTTACTCTTCCTCAACCTTCATACCCAATCAGTTACAAAGATATATCAATTCTAGCTCCACAGTTCCTCTTGTATGATCTTCCTTCTCTATATTCACACAGCCAAAACCTTTGTGCCACCCTCAACATCTCTCACATGAATTACTGTAATGCCTGCTAATGGGGCTCTTTTCTTCCAGACTCTGGTCTCCACACAACTACCCAAATAATCTTGGAGCCCAAGCTATTCACATCCACCCACATGTATATACATGCATATATGTATATGTATATATACACATATATGTATCTCTATATACAATACACATGTACACAAGTATACATGCATATATTTGTAAACCTTCTAGTCTTATGTCATGTTAACTATAATTATTAAGAGATGATATTCATAGTTCCTTTAGGCAGCTTTCTAAGACTGACTGTATGTTAGAAGTCATAAACAGTTGCTGTCTGGGGTGCTTCATGGCATTCCCTCTTGAGGAAATAACAGGCTGACTGCCTGAGACAGGTTTCAAATCTAAGTCTTCCTGAGTCGAAGTCCTGCACTCTACCTAGTAAGCCACAGAGCCTCTCAGGACCTCTACTTTTTCAAGTATGTGCTAATAGGTATCCAACATGTATAGGGAATAGATTGGTGGACAAAAAGTTAAGAGGATCTGGGTTTAAGTCTCTCCCCAGATACTCACTAGCTGCGTGACCCTGAGCAAGTCACTTAATAAATATCTGCCTCAGTTTCCTCATCTGTAAAATGGTGTAAAATGGGAATAAAAATGGTATTTTGAGCACCAAATTAAATAATATATGCAAAGTAGTTTGCAAACTTCAATGTGTTGTATAGCAATTAGCTGTAGTTATTAATAGATGAATTATATAGATAATACATGATCTGTCATAATACTTACATAGACTATAATTATAAGTGATCAGGCAGAATTAATACAAGATTGTCTACTTAGAAAAAGTAACTGGTTCAGATTTTCTTCAAGAAAAAATATATTCTATAAGAAAAGTGATTATGAATAAAAAATCATAACAATTTGAGAAAACAGAGAGAAGTCAAAACTAGCCAGTCACTTACACATTTTGGAAGTTCTTGCCTTCCCTTAAATACCCTTAAATACGTTTGTTTTCCACCTTTGTTACTTTAACCATCCCCTAGTGTCTTTTCTGGCTTAGTTTTGTGTGTGTGTGTGTGTGTGTGTGTGTGTGTGTGTGTGTGTGTGTGTGTGTGTTTCTCCCATCCACATCATTTCCTTTCCGATCTCTAACTTCTGTAACTGTTCATGTTCCTCTCAGTTCCCCATGGATGCTCTCCTGCCACAGCCTGGGGACCCCTCCAGTCTGCCAGGTAGCATGTCTGTGTTTACCTGGAGACGTGACAGTTACCTTGTGTCTGTGAGCTCTTCACTAGGAGTGCTGACAAGGCGCAGACTTTCTCCCTATAGCCTCTCTTGCCTACTACCATTGAAACTGAACCTGAAGTCAAAGATAAAGACAAAGTAATCCTTCTCCTCACTCTTTCCCTGACTATTTTGTTTCAAAATCAGGGAGAGCTTGGCAGCCGTAGGAGGATGGGCAGTCCTCTACCTATATTGCCTCAAATTCTGCTGATTTAATCCTTAAAGAGAAACCCTTAGGATCATGGTGTAGTCAAACCAAGTCAAGCAACACTTATTAAGTGCCTACCATGTGCCAGATGCTGAGCTCAGCACTGGGAATACAAAGAAGAACAAAACAAACAAACAAAAAACAGTCCATGCCTTCAAAGAGCTCATAATCTAATGAAGGAAACAACATGAAAGTTATGTACAAATAAGACATAGATCAGAGAGAAAGCATAGAGGATGAGCTTTGGAGTCAGAAAGATGTGGGTTCAATTTCAAGCCTTCCTTCTAACATATGGTAGATATGTGACCATAAACAGCTTTGTCTCCCAAAGCTCAGGCAACTTTCTATGACTAGCCTTTACAGGGAATTCCTAGATCTGTATTGGGGGAAGTTAGTTTCCACTAAAAAGTCTGCTCACCATCAAAATCACTATTTGAAACAAACACAAAAGGAGTAAGGGATCCCCTAGGTAACAGAACAATTTTAAAGATAGAAATTTACTCCCTTTAGCATCTGCTAAGGAATGTTGATAGTCATTAATGGTGGCTGATGGGGAATGCTTTAAAAGCAACAGCAATCATCTTGGGTGATTTCTAACCTATTTTGAACATGCAAATGGTCCTCCTAACATCCTGGCTGGCTTCCCACTTTCTTGAGAGGTAGCTCTTTCCTACTTCAGCTGACCACAAGGTCAGCTTTACAGCTCACCATTGTGTCCAACTCTTTCACCTCTAGTATTTTACCATAACACTGTTCCTTTTCCCTCTCTGTTCTTCCACCTCTGATGACTTCCAACTTGTACTTGTTTCTATTATCATGCAGTCTCTGATCCTTTGCTCTTTCCCTATTGTCTCAGTTTGTCAGCTTTATGACAGTTCTAGGTTACTCCCTCCTCAGACCAGGGTGAGCTATTTAAATGATGAACTAGCTTGCATTTAGGGCAATTTCAATTCTCTTTACATTCAACCATTCCTAACCTGCTAATCCTCAATGTAGGCGAACCCTCATGATTCACCTTTGTCAATATTGATATTGATTTTATATCACTTTGATTTCTAAATATACCCCCCCCCCCCCAACTCTTTCTTCCTTGCTCTTTCTGACAGATTGCACTTTCTCCTTGCTGCTCTGGTTGCTCTGTTCATCTCAGGGAACTTGATCTCTCTCTCTCTCTCTCTCTCTCTCTCTGTCTCTCAAAAAAGCAGTTTAACAAAATGAATACATCCACCAGGTCTGACAATATATGCAGCGTTCCACATCCATATTCGCCTACCTCTGGAAAAAAGCAAAAATGATTCTTTTCCTTAATTTTTTTTCTGGCTAAACTGAATTATTTAAATTATACAGTAAAACTTCCTAGCAACTGGAGCTTTCAAAAAAAAATCAAATAAAATGGGCTGTCTTAGGAAGTAGTAATTTCTTCCTTACTGCAGATTTTCAGAATGACTGTATGACCAATTGTCAGATATGTCATGGCAGAAATTTTATTTGTCAGGCGTGGGTTGGTCTGGACAGTCACTGAGATCCTTTCCAATTCTATGACACTGTGAACACATATAAATGGCTTGTTTATGTATTTTATAAGCTCTAAGTTTGTATCATTTCCCCTTCGTATCTCATCATAGAGTCAGAGGATATTAGATCTGGCAAGAGACCTTATAGATCAGCTAAGCTATATCCTCCATTTTATGGATGAGATAATGAAGGTCCAAAAAGCATATACTGCTAGTCAAAAGCTCCTTAATGACCCACCAAGGTCAGAGATGAATTTCTAAATTAATTTTATGGGGCAAAATTAAAATCAAGATAACAATAGAAGATCATATGCACAAATAACTATTATGAGATGAATAAGGGGTCTCATTGCTGTTCTGTGATTCAATGAACATCATCCCATGGTAAAAAAAAAAAAACAAAACACTGGCTGTGGTTTCAGGTCTTTGGGGTAGAGGATGGGGGAAAAAGATGAGAAGGATGGGTCCATTAGATAAGATGTTTGTCCAAATTCAGAGAGAGAATGATCCCATGAAGGAAAGGTATGGTCCAGGACAAGAGACAAGTAGATAACAGAAAGCAGGACTGGGTCAAATCCAGTTTTCTTCAGAGGCGAAACCATCCAGAGAATTAGGCAAGGTTATCCCAAGTCTGAAAAGCAAAAAGTCCAAAGCCTGAGTGGATCTGCATGGGGCAGGGACAGGAAAATGCCAGGCAAAGAGGAATAGAAACCTACAAAATGTTCTTACCTCTTCAACCCAACCTCCAGTCATCTGCCAAATTCGTGTTCCTATAGCACAGGATTGACCATGCCACCCACACTCTGCTGAAAAAAACGTCAGTAGCTCCTTATTGTATTAAGAATGGAATGCAGGCTCACCTGCTTGGAATCAAATATCCTTCCCAGTCCAGCCCCATCTCTTCTTTTTTGAGACTCACACTCACATGACCCTCCTTCATCCACCCCATATTCTACTAAAGTGGCCCACAAGCTACTTCTCTTCTAGGACATTCTGTCTCTCACCGTGATTCATTTGTGCAGGTACTCTGTCTTTCTGTTATTCTTCAAATCTTTATTTCCCTTCAAGGTTGAGCTTAAGGGTCACCTCACTCAATTGATAAGCACTTATTAAGGACCTATTGGAGTAGCTAGGTGCTACTGTAGTACACAGAGTGCTGGGCCTGGAGTAAGATAGACTCATCTTTCTGAGTTCAAATCTGACTACAGACACTTACTAGCTGTGAGACCTTGGGCAAGTCACTTAACCCCGTTTGCCTCAATTTCCTCATCTATAAAATGAGCTAGAGAAGAGAATAGCAAACTATTCCATTATCTTTGCCAAGAAAATCCCAAATTGGGTCCTCAAGAGTCTGACACAACCAAAACAAAGAGCAAACATCAAAAGCAGCAAGGATCTATATGTAACAGGCATTGTGTTAGGAGCACGAGATGCAAATACAATAAGCATTACTATCCCTACTCGCTCTGATGGGGGAGACAAGAATATATGTAAGTATACAGAGAATGTACTGATTCCTCCTGTCATCAGAATCCTTTTTCCAAAATGACTTCGAACTCATTTTGTATTTGTCTGTATAAATATAGTGCTCCCTCCTAGGACCATAAGAACTACTTCAAGGCAGGAAGGGATAATTCCTTTTCTTTTTTTTTGTCTTTGTATTCCCAGGGTTTGCCAAAGTGTTGGTCATAGAATAAACACCAGACAGTTTTGGTCTTGAGTTGCATTGAATTAAATGAGACCAAGATGATATGAACTTCTTGTTGAGTAAGTGCTAAGAATTCTGTTTCCTTTTTCAGCTGTGGGCTTGGACACTGAACATGGGACCGACCACTAGAGAGACAGGGTCCTAGGCCAGGAGACATTTGTTATTAGCCTTGTGACCTTGAGCAAATTCGCTTAACCATACTGAAGTTTGCATTGTTTCGTTTAAAGTTATCCTTTTAAATGGAATGGCCTTGAATGGCTTTGAATAAAATACAAGTCTTCACTGCTTTTAGTACTTGATACATTGTTCCGCTTCCCCCCCAAACCCCCCCCACCAAAAAAAAATAAAGAGCTGGGTAAGAATTTCTTAGTATTTAAATCTTTTTTTTTTAATTTAAAAATCAATTTAAAATATCAGACTTTTCCAACTAGCTATAAGTTAGCTCTGCATGGGGTTCCATTCTCTTTCCTTATCAAGACGACTCCATTGTCTGTCTGAGGCTATGGTAATCACTAATTGGGGCTGGCTTTTTTTTTTTTTCACTTTATTTTGTGCTGCCATTTGCTATTGAACTGATGGTGGGAGCTCCCCTATTAAAGTAGATCTCCGTGGTAATGTGTATTTGCAGGGAGTTACCTGGGAGCCCTGAAAGGTACACTATATATTAAAAGAAGAAATTATACTCTGGTCTTCTTGATACTCAACCTGCTGGGCCACACTGTCTCCTTGTGGCTAATATTAAAAGAGTAAATGTAGTGGATGTCATTGAATCCTTAAACACAATGGCAAATCAATGGGCGTATTGAGTATTAAATTTTCATTTCAGGTAAGTGTGCCAATGTTCACTAAATGGACAGGGTGGGTCAAACTCTCTCAGAAATTAGCATCTTCTCAAATTCTTCCGTGATTTTCCCACATTCTGTTTTTTAACCATTTTAACCCTTCATCTCTCTTCTGAGACTCCAAAGACAAACATCATTCCCTCTCATTTAGTTTCTATCTAATAGTCAAACCTAGGCATTTCCCAGTGATAAAATAAAGCAAAAAAGTAAAATTACAAGTTCAAGAATTAATTAAATGTTGTCTAGAAACTGAGGGGGAGGGGAAGGGAAAGAACTCCAAGATAAATGGACTTTCACACCAAAATTTAACAAGGTATTCAATATTTTAAAAAAATACTGGAACTCTTTGGGTCATTAGACATTCATAAGACAGTTGTGCTATCTGGCAGTATATTTTAAAATCTGTATTTCTTTTTACCCGCAGAAGCATTTTTCCTTACACTGTAAAAATTCACTATCATGCACATTTAATGAATTCTATTGAGAATTTATGTACAGTTCAGTAATTGAGAATCTGAATTATCTTATGTTTAAAAAGATTTCAACTCATTTATTTTCAACTTCTACTTAAACTGAGGGAAGTATAATTCACTTGTTCCTGCAAAATTGTAGTCCACTTGGTCATTAGTTGAAGCCTGGATAAACATGCGTGTTGCCCTATCTTGAATCTTTGAATCTTGAATCATAATATTTTTGACTTGGTTGTTTCAGTGATATATGTTAGTAGAGAGTGAAGTTTTAAATTTTAGCTATAAAAATATGGAAACATTTTCAGAGTGCAACTTTATCCATAAATTTAAATGACATTTAATATGGGAAATGATTTGATATATTCCATGTAATTCTTGTGTATCTTTCTTGGAATGTCAACAAATATACAAAATAATTAATTTTTAAGAATTCCAAGTATTTTCCCCAATTGATAAATGGTCAAAGGATATGAACAGGCAATTTTCAGAGGAAGAAATTAAAGATATCTATAATCATATGAAAAAATGCTCTAAATCACTATTGATTAGAGAGATGCAAATCAAAACAACTCTGAGGTACCACATCACACCATAAGATTGGCAAACATGACAGAACAAGAAAATGATAAATGCTGGAGAGGATGTGGGAGAGTTGGAACACTAATTCATTGTTGGTGGAGCTGCGAGCGCATCCAACCATTCTGGAGAGCAATTTGGAACTATGCCCAAAGGGCTACAAAAATGTGCATACCCTTTGACCCAGCAATATCGCTACTAGGACTATATCCCCAAGAGATCATAAAAATGGGAAAGGGTCCCACATGTACAAAAATATTTATAGCAGCACTCTATGTAGTTGCCAAAAACTGGAAGTCAAGGGCATGTCCATCAATTGGGGAATGGCTGAATAAATTATGGTATATGAATGTAATGGAGTACTATTGTGCCATAAGAAATGATGAACAAGAAGACTTCAGAGAGGCCTGGAAGGACTTATATGACCTGATGCTGAGTGAAAGGAGCAGAACCAGGAGAAGTCTGTGCACAGCAACGACCACAGTGTGCGAGAGTTTTTTCTGGTAGACTTGGAATTTTGTAATAACGCAAGAACTTCTTATATAAAAAAAAAAATCCCAAAGGTGGTTCTCAAGGCAAAATGCCTTCCACACTCAGAGAAAGAAATATGGAAGTCATTCACAAAATGTAGCAGATCATGTTTGTGTATGTGTATGTGTTTGCGTATCATGTTTTGATTTGTTATATGATTTCTTTCATTTATTTTAGTCTGACTACATAGCATGACTATAGTGAAAATACACTCAATAGGAAAGTATATGTAGAACCTATACAGAATTGTATGCAGTCGTGGGGAGGGAGGGGGGTAGTGGGGAGTAGGTGTGGGGGGGATAAAATCTCAATTGTATGGCAGTGATTGTTAAACATTAAAAAATAATAATAATAAAAAAAAGAATTCCAAGTATTAAGTGGATTTGCAGTGATCCTCGACATGCATTTCTTTGTATCAAGTTTTCTCTTGTAAAATAATCAAAGATAATTCAGTCAAATGAAAGAAGGTTAGAAAAATTGGAGAAGTGCATACATTTAGGTGATGTCTGTTCCAGGCAGAACAGTTCCAAGAAACACTTAAACTGTAACTTTTGGTCCAACTGATTAGCATAGAGTATCTACACTAGGAATGATTGCTAAAGACCCAGGAGGATCAGCTGTCCACATTCACACCACCATTCATGCTAATAGGTTGAACTAAGATGAATGAATGAAGATGGTCTTTTCAATAATGTTCTGTTGCCTTGTGTGCAAACATAGTCCAAGATGGCCTAGATAGTGCTGCTTTTGAAGGGTATACTCAGGTCTAGCTATTATTTATCGACTGCTATTGATCTGGACAAGTGGAATATAAAGAATTTAATTTCTGTAGTTCTCTCTATGCCTTAAGTTACACTTGCCACTGACTTCCCTCTAACTTCTCATGAGCTAATTTTTTAGTGATTCATTTTCTGAATTCAAATCTAAAATCCTCAGGTGATAGATTCCTGTCTTCCAATGGATACAGGCCTGATTTTCCAGGGGTTGGGCTACTGTGTTTGTATATTGGGGTGAAGATGACTGTTCATAGTGTGCTCTGCTTCTCCTCCCTTGTCTTCTGGTGTCTTGCTTCCGACCCTAGGAGCTTAGATTTCCGATTCTAGATCTCTGCTGCCTTCTGTCAAAGTCAGTGATAAAAATCTACCTCTTCATGTAGATGTTTTTGATAGATTTACTGCCATTGATCTATTTCTCTCAATACCCCCTCCTCCCATGCCACAACCTGAAATGATTCCTTCTCCCAATTACTCACTGTCACAAAAGCTTACCTTTTTTTATACAGATATTCTCACTAGGATGACTTGTGGCTTTTGAATCACAAAACATTACCATCTCACAATAATAAAAATTCTTTCTTATTTGCAATTGTCCTCCTCTCAAATATTTTGTATATGAACCTATACTTCAAATCAGTACTTTGAATATCCTACATTGCAGAAGAAACACTTTGTATGGGATTATGAGGCTAGAGGAGGTTCATTGTAGGGAAAATATATTTGACTTAGGGGAAGCTTTCAAAGTCAACAAGAATCTTTGTAGTGGCATTCTTTAAAGAGATTGACTTCATCTTCTGTCTGGGAACAACGACTATGTTTTAACTCATAATGCATCTAGTCCGTCTCACTAAATTAAATAAAAGCAATGTAGTATGTATATAGTCTCTCATAAAACATCAGGGATACCCAGTCTCTTTTGGAACAAAATAATGATAAACGGTGCAGGAAAAAAAAAATCTACCACATAAATCATTGAGATAGACTTTCCACGGTAAGAGTGAGTTCTTAGCGTGTGATCACAGAAGATCAGTATTGTGACTATAATAATCATGGAGGGCACCTCATCAAGAGAAGATAGCTTATTAATTAGCTCCTTGCATTTACCGCAGGTTTTCCTGCATCGCACCATGTCCTTTATAGCCAAGGAAGTACTCACACAATTTTCAGTAAAGATTGTCATGATTGTTACCTGTATTGAGGACTTTGCATCTCAAATAAAACAACCGTATATTCTCTTAACTATCTACTTTTAAATTTATGGATGAGTGATTTTATATGCTCATAGCATACAAATATGACTTATTATCTGACTTCATAAGCATATTTAACTTTATTAAGCAAATAAGCTAAACATAATTTTGAATCAATTTGATTTTATGTAAAATCCTCAAATTTATAATGAGTGAAATATATGCTCAGTGCCATGTGCATTCTCCGACGTCAATGATAATCATGCTTGCAGACAGATGAAAGGGTCCATCCAAACCAGAGCGATAGATCCTTCTCTTTAATTTGACAAAAGGGCTGTTACAGAGATTGCAAAAGTCATCACAGATTAAAATATAATACATTTGTCTTCATGCTAATTGTCTACAGTTAAGACCAACATATACAAGCACAGGAAGAACTAGTGATTTCATCAGCATAGGCAACTTTCCATGTAAGAAATTCTTGTATTAGGGTGGATCATCTGAGGCACAGATAGATCACAGGGAGAGTATCAGAAGCAGAATTTCAACCAAGACCTTTCTGAGTCCACATATCATATTCTGCGCACTTTGCCACACTACATAAATTATATTAAATTTGTAGTCTTTTACATCAGTGAATGCTGAAACATTTGTATTACCAAATTATTGTTTTTAAGAGAAAATGTAAACTCTGACTTCAATTTGTGTGTAGGGGACCTCTCCCCACCTCAAACATGTTCTCAGGTAATTAAGTAACTATTAAATTGAGGCAATTTAATGAAACAACGGATAGAGTGCCTGAGTTCAAATCTAGCCTCCGTCACTTAGTACCTGAGTGAACCTGGGCAAGTCACTTAGCCTCTGTAGGCCTCAGTTACATCTTCTGTAAAAGGAGGGTATTAATATCCTTTACCTCTGAGGGTTGTTGTGAGACTAAAATATCATCATATTTGTAAACTTTGCAAACCTTAATGTACAACACAAATATCAGCTACCATTGTGATTCTTCTTATTATTACACATAAGTAACTGATCACATGGCCAAAACAATAATAATTGTAGGTACACACACACACCCACGTAGAGTTGTTGTTCAGCTATTCAGAGATGTCCAACTCTTTGGGACTCTATAAACTATATGTACTATGTACATACATGCATGTATGTATTCATGTGTGTTTATATGTGCACATATGTTCAGGCGTATACTGTATGGCACCAAGTAATTGAAAAGGGGACCTTATAACCTCTTCTTCTTTTTCCTTTGTTTTCCTGAAATCATTCTGTTTTCAAATAGCATAAAAGGTTTTTCTGATGAGCTAAGAATAAGTTCAGTGCACAAAGTCTGTGCTACTAAAGAACACTGAAATGCTGAAATTAGAACCTTTCTTTTAGCTACTGTCCTTTTTAGCCTCACAGGTCGGTTCCTAACTTCAATCTGTATGAGAGATAGTCCTATTCAGGAAAATACATTAAAGTCTAAATTATTCAGTCTACCCTCTTTGTAATGTTCTGAAATCAAATTCCAGTGTGACTAATAGATTTATGACTTCCCACTACACCCTCATAATTGAAATAAATGTTCATATTCTGAATGCTGACACTGAAATTAGCTTGATATCAAGGATATCCTTTCCATTTGCTTTCTTCTTTTTTCCTCTTTTTTCTCTCTAGGGGTCAGAAACAGACTGTGGTGATCTGGCCATTTATAGCTTAATTTGACTGCTTCTTTGGACTTACTGTATTCCATTCAATCCACAATTACAGGCACATTTATATGACAGAACTTTATTCTTTTTTTCCTCCATCCTGACTAATGGAGGACAAGCATGTGTTGGTGACTGGTCAGAGCCCCGTGCAGGGGTATCCTCAGGTGTCTGGTAGATAATAAGCCAGTCATAAATGCTCGTTGATTAGTCTATGAGGGGAAAAAAGCTATTTCTAGCTGGAGTTCTGGAAGCAGCATCATTGTATGAGGTCAGGGATAGGGTTAGTCAGTTAGTCAGAATCATTTATGAAGCACTTACTGTATGCCAGGCACTGTGCTGGGGATCAAAAACAAACAAAAAAAAAGGAAAAGAAATCTCTTGTCCTCAAGGATCTCACAGGCTGATGGAGGAGACAACTGACACAGGGTGAACTGGAGGTACTCTTAGAGAGATCCAGACTTCTGATTTCACTATAGTATAAAGAGAACCCTCTAAAGTATCTCCAGCCCCTTCTCTGCAATTTATAGTTTTAGAAATGTGAAGAACACTACCAGGTTAAATAACTTTCCCAAGCTCCCATAGACACTATGAGTCACAGGCAGAACTCATATCCACTTCTTCTTTGTTCTGGGGATGGGGGGGATCCTCAATCCCCAGAGATGGGGAACCTGCAGCCTCGAGGTCACACGTGGCTCTCTAGGTCCTTAAGTTTGGCCCTTTGAATGAATCCAAACTTTGGAGTCAAAGAGCCCCACTTGAGTACCTAGAGGGTCACATGTGGCCTTGAGGCTGCAGGTTACCCACCCCTGTGACCACACTATTTCCATAAGAAGGAAAACACAAATTAAAAAAAAAAAAAGATAAACTAGATTTTTATTTACAACTTTTATCATTCTTGGTTTCCTCTAAGGCTCAACTCAAATATCAACTTCTGTAGGAAACCATCCTGATCCCTCCCAGCTTGTATTGACTTCTGTGCGTGATAACTTGCATCTGTTCTGGACATCACTATAGGTACATGCTGTACTCTTCACCTGGTTTACAAATTTATGGAGGGCAGGGACCATTTTAGTTTTGTCTTGGTATTCCCAGGAGCCAGCAGAGTTCCTTGTGCATAATAGTCAGTTAATAAATGCTTGGTTATCGAATTGTAGACATTAGAATTTCTGCAGAGAGCTAAGAATCAAGGCTTGAAAGAAGTGGGAAGCTATCTTCTTGGTCTGAGATTTCAGGCTCCTCAATCAGGGTAAATTAAATCATGGATGGGACCCCACAAACCTCCTTAAAAATACCTGATTGTGGAAAATCTTGACATTAACTTTCAAAGCAAACAATGAAATTTCCTTAGTGACTATTTGAATTTAATTTAATGGCAACATGAAAACATTATACATACTAGATATAAGTATATATACGAAGACTCCCCACACTTTTCCCACAGTCAGAGTATCAAGGTTCCAATTCTGCCACTGAGGTTTATTACCTGTGCCACCCTGGGCCAATCGCTTCACAATCTTGAGACTTAGTCTCCTCATCTATAAAACAATGAAGTTACATGGGGTACCTTTTACCTCTAGAGTTGGGATAGTAATAACAATATTAGCTGGTCATTATATACTGCCTACTATGTGCCACACATTGTGCTAAATACTTTATAAATATCTCATTTGGTTCTGACAACAACACGGGGAAGTCAGTGCATTTATCACTGTTTTACAAATGAAGAAACCAAGGCAAATTGAAATTAAATGAGTTATCTAAGGTCACACTGCCAGTAGGTGTCTGAGGCCCATTTGAACTCAGTTCTCTTGATTCCAGGACTGGCCCTCTCTTCACTGTACCACCTAGCTGCCCAATTGACCTTCATAAGTATTGAATCAACTTTGCTGTCCTCATAAATTCCTTGAGACTGACCATTTGCATCAGCATTGCTAGTGGTTTTTTCCTTTTTCTAATCCAATTTGTGTATTATGTGAAGTGATGTGCAAAAATAGGCACAATCTCTACTTTGGTCATTCATTGCATTCTAGGATAATCTTGTCACTTGAAAGTGGCACGACATAATATTTTAGGATTAGTTTTAATTGTTTACTGATCATAGGCTATAGAAGTACCTTGGATTCTCATACAGATACAATTGGTCATAACTCCAAGTCTCCTTAAAATGGTACAGACATGAATTCCTAAGCTGAAATGTATACAAGAAAAGTAAATCTGCATTGATTAAACTTCTGTTTTCATAGTTACATGATACTGTGTATTTTTGACCTTTCTTACGTGTAGATCAAGTCATGCCATTTTTACACATCTTTAGATGTATGCACATACATAGGCAGATATAAACCTATACATGTGGATATACACATATATATGCATGTGTACACATACATATATATATATTCCATCAATATCAATGTCTGTGAATATAGGCATATTTGGTGGTTCCTTAATGCCTATTGAATAACGTTCAAGTTCCTTTGATTGTCACTCAAGGCTCTACACAGTCTACTGCCACTGTACCTCTCTAGCCTTTTCTTATGTTACTCTTTTTTAGCTGCCCTGTGCTCAATCATATGGATCTACTCTCTTATCCTCAAATATACCCTATCATGTTGAAACATTCCACTTTGGCTCTCTCCAACCCTTAGGCCTAGGTGCCCTCTATATCTGTCCTTGCCTATTAAAAGTCTGAATCAAATACCACCTCCTCTGCTGAGCTTTTGGGTCTTGTCAATCCCTTGCCCAGTCTAGATTTCACATAACAATTTGTTTTCAATCCTTCTAATGCACTTATTGTATAATGTTTGCTATAGTCATCTGACTTTGTGTTTTATTTTACTACTATAGTGATGGTTATTGAATAGTAGGGATTATGTGTTATGCAAAATCTATATGTCCCTGTGTCCAACACATTTGTTTTCTGTATAACGTAAGTACTTAGTAAATATTTATTGAATGAGTGAATGGAATTTGATATCATTGAAAAACTTATAGGAAATTATGAATAGAATGATTCAATTCAGAATCATTGTGAGCACTTAACGTAAGGTACTAGGGATACAAAAACATAGTTTCTGACTCTCAAAGAGCTTACAATTTACTTGTGGTAATAAAATGAGGACATAACTGTAATAAGTAGTTAGAGATTACCAGTAGTTGTTAGGATTTGTTGTTCAATGGAGTCCAACTCTTCATGACTCCCATTTGGGGTTTTCTTGGCAAATACAGTGGAATAGTTTGCCATTACCTTCTCCCAGCTCATTTTATAGATGAGGAAACTGAGGCAAATAGGGTTAAGTGACTTGCCCAACATCATTTAGCTAGTAAGTGCCTGAGGCCATATTTAAGTTAATGAAGATGGGTCTTCCTGAATCTAAGCCAGTGTCCTATGCACTGGGACACTCAGCTGCCAAGAATAAAGGGGAGTTTATTAGAGGAAATGGCCCTTGAAGTAGGTCTTGAAGCAAGGGAAGGAAAATGTATTGGAAAAAATAACCTTGAGATCCCTCCAAATTGAATTTCTATAGGTGGTTAGAGTGTGTGCAGCCTGTGCGTATGTGCGTGTGTGTGCATGTGTGTGTGTGTGTGTGTGTGTGTATGTGTGTAGCAATGGAATGGTCAAAGACATGGACAAGAGAAAGACTGGAATGAATCATTAAGTTGGTTACAGGAATGAGAGAGAATGAGGGATTTATTTTTCAAATTTATTCATTTGTTTTCAGTTTTCAACATTCATTTCTATAAGTTGTAAATTTTCTCCCCCTCTCTCTTCTTTTCTTCCCCAAGATGACATGCAATCTTATATGGGCTCTACACATACATTCTTATTAAACACATTTTCACATTAGTCAGGTTACATAGAAGAATTACAATGAATGGGAGAAACCATGAGAAAAAACAAAACAAAACATAACAAAAGAGAGAATAGCCTGCTTCTTTCTGCGTTCTGACTCCATAGTTCTTTCTCTGGATGTGGATGGCATTTTCCAGCAGGAGCCCTTTGGAAATATTTTAGGTCCTTACATTACTGAGAAGGGACTAAATCAGTCCTCACACACTGTGGTTGTTACTGTGTGTAATTTTCTTTGGATTCTGCTTGCTTCACTCAGCCTCAGTTCAAATAAGTCTTTCCAGGTTTTTTCTGAAGGCCACTTGTTCATCATTTCTTATAGCACAATTGTATTCCATTACATTCATATATGACAACTTGTTCAGCCATTCCCCAATTGATGAGTATCCCCTCAATTTCCAGTTCATGAGCACCACAAAAAGAGTTGCTATAACAATTTTTGGACATGTGGGTCCTTTTCCCATTTTTGTGATCTCTTGGGATATAACCCTAGAAGTGATATTGCTGGATTAAAGGGTATGCACATTTTTCTAACCCCTTTAGGCATAGTTGCAAACTGCTCTCCAGAAGTGTTGGATCAGCTCACAGCTCCACCAACAATGAATTAGTGTCCCAACTCCCAGCTTTTTTCCAACATTTATCATCTTTCTGTTTTGTCATATTAGCCAATCTGATAGGTGTGATGTAATACCTCTGAGGTGTTTTGATTTCCATCTCTCTAATCAATATTGATTAGAGCATTTTTTTTTTACTATAGATAGTTTTAATTTCTTCCTCTGAAAACTGCCTGTTCATATCCTGTGGCCATTTATCAGTTGGGGAATGACTTGTATTCTTGTATATTTGACTCAGTTATCTATATTTAAAGAAAATGAGAACTTTATCACAGACACTAGTTGTAAAATTTCTTTCCCAGTTTTCTGCTTCCCTCCTAATCTTTGTTTCATTGGCTTTGTTTGTACAAATAACCTTTTCAGCTTAATATAATAAAATTTATCCATTTTGCATTTGGTAATGTTCTCTATCTCTTGTTTGGTCATAAATTCCTCCATTCTTCATAAGTCTGACAAATAAACTATTCCTTGTTCCCCTAATTTATTTATAGTATCAGCCTTTATACCTAGATAAAGTACCCATTTGGACTTTATTCTGGTATATGGTGTCAGGCAGTGCTCTATGCCCAGTTCGTACCACACTATTTTCTAGTTTTCCCAACAGTTTTTGGCAGAGAGTGAGTTCTTATCTCAGAAGCTGGGGTCCTTGGTTTTATCAAACAGTAGACTGCTATAATCATTGACTGCTGTGTCTTATGTACCTAACCTGTTCTACTCATCTACCCCTCTATTTCTTAGCCAATACTTTTTTTTCAGAAAAACTTATTTTAATTTTTTTCACAGTAATGATTTACTATATATTTCCCTTCATCTTATTTTACCTCTGTCCTTCCACCTGTCCATTCTTAAGCGTTTTGCTTCAGACTTTTAACTCCCCCAATCCTCTCTCCCTTCTACCAGACCTCTCTTCTCTTAACCCCCTTTTCCTACTACTTTCTGTATGGTGAGAGAGATTTCTACACCCAATTGAGCATGTATGTTATTCAGTTTTTGAGCTAATTTTGATGAGAATAAGGTTCAGGTGCTCTACCCACTCTTCCTCTATATTCCCCTTCCTGTAAAATGTTCTTCTATGCCTCTTTTATGTCACATAATTTATCCTAGTATATCTCTTTCTTTCCTATTCTACCAGTTCATTCTTCTTTCTCACCCCTTAATTTTGTTTTCTTAAATAATCATGCCATCATATTCAACTCACACCCATCCCTTTTGTCTACATACAGTCCTTTTAACTGCCATAATAATGAAAAAAGTTTTATTTTTATCAGTATCATTTTCTCTTACAGAAATGTAAATAATTTCATCTTATTGAATCCCTTATGCTTTCTTTTTCTTGTTTGTCTTTTTATGCTTCTCTTGAGTCTTGTATTTAAAAGTCAAATCTTCTGTTGAGCTCTGGTCTTTTCATCAAAAATGCTTGGAAGTCCTCTATTTTGTTGGATATCAAAGGATTCTTGAAAGATTATGCTCAGTTTTGCTGGGTAGGTTATTCTTAGCCAGTACTAAGTGGTTTTTATGATTGCTGCTTTAGAAGACAATTGAAGATCTGGTATGACTAGGTCACCTTCCCTAGCATTTCTTTTCAGTAATTCCTTTGATATTCTAGAACTTTTGTTCTTCCGGATGAATTTTGATATTTTTTCTAGCTTTATGAATAATTTTTGGTAGTTTCATTAGTATGGAACTGAATAAGTAAATTAATTTAGGTAGAATTATCATTTTTATTATATTAGCTCAGCCTATACATGAGTAACTGATGGTTTTCCAAATATTTAGATCTGACTTTATTTGTGCAAAAAGTGTTTTGTAATTGAATTCATATAGTCCTTGGGTTTGTTTTGTCAGGTAGACTCTCAAATATTTCATCAAATCTATAGTAACTTTAAATGGGATTTCTCTTTCTATCTCTTGCTGTCGTGCTTTGTTAGTAATATACAGAAACACAGATGATTTATATGGGTCTATTTTATATCCTGCAACTTTGTTAGAACTGTGTATTATTTTTAGTAGTTTTTTTACTTGATTCTTTAGGATTCTCTAAGTATATTATCATACCATCTGCAAAGAGTGATAACTTTGTTTCTTCTTTGCCTATTCTAATTCCTTCAATTTCTTTTTCTTCTTTTGTTGCTAAAGATAACATTTCTAGTGCCATATTGAATAACAGTGATTATAACGGAATCCTTGTTTCACCCATAATCTTACTGGAAATGTATCTAGTTTATCCCCATTACATACAATTCTTGCTGATTGTTTTAGGTAGATGCTACTTATTATTTTAAGGAAGGGTCCTTTTATTCCCGTGCTCTCCAGTGTTTTCAGTAGGAATGGGTAATATATTTTGTCAAAAGCTTTTTCTGCATCTGTTGAGATAATCATGTGGTTTCTGTTAGTTTTGTTGTTGATATCATAATTATGCTAATAGTTTTCCTAATATTGAACCAACTTTGCCTTCCTGGTATAAATTCTACCTGATCAAAGGAGAATGAGGGATTAATATTGGAAATCTGCTGTGTAGATAAGTGGAGTCAGATTGAAGAATGTCATGAATGCCACAGTAAAAAATCGGTAAGCAATGAACAAACCACTGAAGGTCCATCTGTACTAATTATCATCCTATCCTAGGGGCAACTGAGTGGTGCAGTAGATAGAGCTCTGGGCCTTGTGTCAAGAAGACCTGAGTTCAAATTTAGCCTCAGTCACTTACTAGCTGTGTGACCCTGGAAAAGTCACTTAAGCCATTCCGCCTCAGAATCCTTATCTGTAAAATAAGCTGTAGAAGGAAATGACAAACCACTCCAGTATCTTTCCCAAGAGTCAGACACTTGACTGAAATGATTGAACAACAATGAAAACTATCAGTTCATATATTTAAGCAATAGGAACTGGACCTGTAATTTCATTCAGATAGGGAACTGCCCCATGATGAAGCCCCCTTTACTAATGCAGGCTGGTACTCTGTCTGGTACTTATATTCTTAGGGAAAATTAAATGATTTGAAAAGGGTCACACAAGTAGAATGTGGAAAAGGTCAGATTTAAAAACAGGCTTTCTTGGTTCTAACAATGGTCTCTAGTATGCTGTTTTCTTCTCATTGATATTTAAGAATTGTTGTAAATTACCAAGAATTACTCTGTATAGTCATCACAGTGCTACTTACTGAAGATTAAGATTATAAGATTACTGAAGATTAAGAAGATAAAAGTGAATTACAGTCTACGATACACACACATATACACACCCATACACACACATACACCCCCCTCCACACACAGACATACATACACAAAATTTGCCAGCAGTACAGACTAAAAGCTTTTCAACTAATTCTTCTTTCTTACAAGCAACAGTCAAATTGACCAAGAAGTAGCAAAAGTAATCATGAGAGCCATCTTGTATTTTGGGAATACCAGACAAAGCACCAATTTATGATTCAGAATACAAATCTTATAGAAGCATTTCAGAATGTGGAAGTATCCAAACTTTTATATGTATCCATTAGGACTAGGTGGTCACTCACAAACTGAAATAGCTAGGTGGGTCCAGTGAATAGAACACAGGGCTTGGAGTCAGAAAGACCTAAATTCAAATGTAGCTTCTGGCACTTAATAGTTGTGTAACACTGGGAAACATTATTTAACCTCATTGCCTCAGTTTGCTCTACTTCAAAGTGAGGATAATGATTAGTACCTACTTTGCAGGGTTGTTGTGAGGATCAAAGGGATGGTTATAAAAAAATGTTTAGTTTAGTGGCTAGCACAGAGTAGGCAGCATGGAAGTGCTTTTTTCTCTCCCCTCAGTCTTTATAGGTGCTCCATTTTTCTTCTGGAATAAGCTCATCAGGGTAAACTAGAAACCATTTCCAACACTAAACAATAACTTTAATGTACAGCAGTGAGATCCTGGAACACAGTCAAATTTCAAACAATGAAGCAATGTCCATCAATTACCATGTTAAGGAGGAGCTGAATGTGTTTGATGGTTGATGTCTGGATGCCCAAGGAGTGACTGGACCATGAGGAAAAATGGGCATGAACAATCTAGGTAGGTGAAATTATTTCAGGAAACAGTACAACTTCAAACAACATAGAGTGTCAGTGAACAGTAGTTGATGAAGTCTGTTCTCTTTTTTGTTTGTTTGTAATGTTTTTCAGTGAGAAAAGGCTGTTTAAAAGATCTGAGTCCTAAAGGCAGAATTACAACTTGTGCCAGATGTGTGGGAATCAGTTGTAAAACAAGGTGGCTGTTGTGAAAGACAGAGAGAGAGATAGAAAAAGAGAGAAAGAGATAACTAACTATATCTGTACTCAAGTGATTAAATGACTTTCTACTAAATCACACAACTAATATGTATCAGAGCAGGATTTAGTCTTAAGACAACCTGGTTCCAAGACTAGGCTAATTCCATTACAGAATTTTCTAAGCAAAGATCAACTTCTATAACTCTGCCTTAGAGTTCAAAGGGAAATGGTACAGCTTCTGACACATTGTGTAAATCTTGTTTTTTGTGTAACTAGCTCAATACCTTGGAAGCATCAGTTGGAGATGGATCACAAATAAATAGCTTGGGATCATGTAGTGTTAAGGAAACTGAAGCAAAGAGAATTGAAATGATTCCATGTCCTTTGGCTTCACTGTGATGCAACACCAGGGAATATTTTAAAGGATAATTTGCATCATTTTTATTTTTCTTTAATACAAGTCATTACAGACCCCTTTAGATCCACTCTCAGAACCAAACACATTTTATAAATATGTGCTGATTCTGTGATTTAGTCAGCTCAAAGAGATCCCTTTGTGGGCACTTCCTCTGCTAATGCAGATCACACCCTGGCTATTATTTAGGAAGTAAGTCTTATGAGGTGCTTGAGATTCAGGGGGTCATGTGACTTGCTCTATATTACATTGCCAAGTTGGAAGGAGAATTTTCTTGTGTCCTTGTCCATTTACCTTAGAGGTTGTGTTGCGTGTCCTCTACAGCTGGTACGTAGTAATTGCTTAGTACTACTTACTAAATCAAATTGGATTTCTTAGATATGGGTACTAATAAAAAATCTATATTCTATTTTTAAATACATGTTTAAAAATTTAAAATTGTTCTGAGAAAGTCAGTTATAAAACGTTATATTTTTCCTTATTCAATCAAGAAGTATAAATATTCTAGCAGACATTAATGACCCCCAAAAAGCCTGGAGAAAAAGGGAAACTAATTTTATTCTATCTTGAAAAGAAAGTAGAATGAATGAAAATTATGGGGAAAATATCAAGCAAGTCAATTAAACTTAGGATGAGAGTAAAGCTGTTTATTACATGAAAACAAAATGTTAGAGAGGAAAGAACCTTCATTAAAGAATTTGGCTTAAAATTTAGCCTTTAATATTTTAAGATATGACTTTGGAAAAGAGACTTAACCTCTTTGTGACTCACTCTCCTCATCTGTAAAATGATGAGCATGGATTAGATGGCCTCTGCAGTCCCTTCTAGCTTCAGCTGTATGGTCCCATGATGCTAAAAACCATAGAAGAAGTAACATAGAGAAGGAATGGGAGGGAAATATGGAAATGAACTAATACCACAATGGACAGCTATTTCCCAAAAAGGATGATGATACAAGTGGTATCAGGCTTCTATTCAGCTAGAAGTGATAGGCAGGTGGAATGTAGGCCACACTTTATGTAGACAAACATAAAAATATATGTCTGTATGTGTGTGTGTGCGTGTATACATATTTATACACACATATATGTCATCTGTGTACACACATACACATATGTGTGTATATTTATATATACCAAGAAAATAAAAGCAACAAAAATTAGTACTATAAGTACATCAAACTGCCAGACTCATGTACTCCCTCTAACATCCCTATGACTGATGTCCTAACTGCTCTCCTTATATGTGGGTCCTATTGTCTGTCCTTGGACCGTTGGCTGTGTACATAGGTTATCTAGCCATCAAATCTGGCCTTTTGGCTAGACTGATTTTTCTGCATTTTGCCACTGGCAAAAACATGCTAGCTTTGCATGTTCTTGATTATTTGACCCAGGAGACTTCTGCCTGTGCTATAGGAGCTTCTAAGCCCTAGTTCATGTCGGGTCCCACCCTACCCACTAAGTAAGTTGAATGTGGAGAAAGGGATTACACAATATCATTATATGGCATGAAAGAATCATGAGGCTGAAACAACTCCTTTTCTAGAGATATACTGAGGAAAACAAGTTGTTCTGTTTCTGATCAGCATTTTGTATCTGTAGTAATTAATTACTTTAATTTACAATTTTATTTTAGTTTATTTCATCCAATGCGAGTGACCAGGCATGTTATTTCTTCCTTTCCAATTTATCTCATTAGCAGTTAATGCTGACTTCTTTCAAAATCTGCATGAGATACTTCAAAACTAATGGTACAGCCATGCATATTTCATTTGTGGCTTTGAATGCAGTTTTACCACCATTTCTCATTCCCTGTGACTGGCATTGACAATATAGTAGGGGACAACACATTCAGAGTAAGAGAACAGGGAAATGCATGTATGTGTCAGAATGAGATACAAATATTTGTTTTTTTCTTGTATCTTACAGACCTTTGATTTGCAACAATGATGTCACATTTTGTTCCATGGTGTTTTTGCTCTGCTTTGTTTTATTTTTCTCTTTTCAAAGAGAATTGTATAGTCTGCAAATCATCTAAATGAATCAAAGTGGGCAGGCCTAGCAGAAAATTTCTATGACTTTTGACTAGATCTCTAAATGATATTATTCTAACATATCACTTTTATTATCATACAATATGCTTAAATTATGTCATCTTACCTCCAGCAGCAGGTAGGAAAATAACAATAACTACGATTCATATGGTGTTTTGAGGTTTGCCAAGCCCTTTTTATGTTCTCATTCTTTCCTTGCAACCCTGTGAGTCCAATCCTAAATTTTTCTCATTTTATAGGTGTGGAAACTGAGTCTGGGGGAGTTTAAATAATGTATCCATGGTCACACAGCTAAATATGTCTGAGGCAGGATTTAACTCTGTATTATTGACTCTAAATCAATCACCATCCATCCACTAAACCATTTAATTGGATATTTGACTTTGAAGAAATAGACCAGGTAAGCATTCTGTTGTTGTTTTGGAATAATCATTTTATGTAGTAGAATATTATATACTGGCAGATGAAAATACTTCCATCCTGCCCTAGCATTAGGTAGCCCCACCTCTTTTTCAGCTTCTTCTTATATGTTGTTTTTGTCTGTTAAAATGTAAACTCCTTGAGGGTAGCCACTATCATGCTTTTTGACTAGCTAGGAATAGCATGTATCTCTTCAAGGTTTCTGAACCCATCTAACAAAAGAGTGAGCAAAGGAATTATGAGCCATAGCATAGCAGCCACAGTTGACCAACAGCAAGAACATTTACGTTATTTTGATTGGGAAAAAGAGATTTCTTTTTGAGGTGTTGGGTTTATGTCAGGAAGACCTGGGTTCAATCCCCACATCAGACATCTGATTGAGGATCATTAGGTCAGCATTATAGCTGCTTAGGGAATTTTTAATCCATTTAATCTAATAGCTTCCTAATACCAAATAAAGTCAAAAGAAAATAGATGATTTGGCCATCACTGCTAGGCACATAATGGAAGCTTAATAATGCTTGCTGACTTGACTTGCCCAAAATCAAACTGGTAGCAAGCTTCAGAGGTGAGATCTGAATCCAGGCCCTCTGATATAAGTGTAAATGCTCTTCCCAATTCCACAACATTTACAGCCTATGTGATAATGAAGTTCTCAATATTCTAACTGGTGGGGGCAAATGAAATAGATGACTAAATTGTCATTGAAAATCTTCACAATTTGAATTCTAGGTCAGAGGCAAATGACTCCTTCTCCTCCCCACCTCCACCCCACCTTCAGTCTACCCAAGAAAATTCTATAGTTAAACCATGATCCTCACATTTCCTGTGAGTTATAATTATAGTATCACCTATTCTGCATCTTTTCTCATTGCCAGGCCCTTTCAGAGGAGACAAAGGAGTTGAGTATTATGTAAATGGTGTATTTCCTCTAGTATTTAGCAAGTATTTATTGAATATGAAGTGGTAACGAAAGCTGGTTCTACCAAGGTGAAAATGGAAATGTAGAACTTGTGAAAAACATTAAAGAAGTGGTATTGATAACATTTGGTAATTTTTCATTTCCACAATGTGATTCTACCTGTTTTCCAAGAAAGTACAGAAATGAAGGTAAATTAATGTTGGAAAATGTGGTTGTCAGATTCTCCTTTCCCACTAAAAAAAATCAATCTTTATTTCTTCACAAAAGAAATGTTAACTTTTGTAATCGAAATTCGTTAATGATATCACATAGTGGAAATTATATTACATTTTCATTATAACAGTATAATTCCTATTATATTGAATGATATAAAGGTGTTTTATATTTGTGTTTAAAAAGATTTTTTGGAGGGTCAAATGATGTCAAGATGATGTCAAGTTCAATATGTTCTTATTCACATGACCATCTGCCGGTCAATAAATATTTATTTAGTACCCATTATATACTGGGCACTGTGCTAAGCCCTGTGGATACAAAGAAAGACAAAAGAGAGGGCTTGATCTCAAGGAGCTCACATACTGAGAAATAACTCATTTCCAGCCAGGTGAAAAATACGCTGTTCAAATGCTAATTTCTCTAGTTGCTTTTTTCTGCTTAGGAAAATTTGGACTAGTAATAAATGATCTCCAGAAAAAATATATCTTTTAAAATTTATATTCTCATAATTCTCAACATTGTCTAGTGGGTGGAAAATAAAATTACTGTAATTTATATTGAATATTTAACTTCTGATGAGTAGTTGGGCATGTTTCTATTTTGTTCTTTTAAATTTATTTTTCCTTTTCCATTCTTATCTACCAGAACCCATAATTGAAATTTTAATGAACCATTTTTTAATGTCATTTTCTTGCTGAAATAATTGTCTCAATAATATATCTTTTTGGAGAAGGTAGGTGTTGCATTTGTACAATATAGACGACAGTTGCGAGTCTGCATGCAGCCATGCAGGTCATTCACAGAAAGAGTCAAACTGACCATTTGGTCTTCTGTTTAATCAACCAGATGCAACAAAATGTATACATTAAAAAAATCAATGGATTATTGCCGGTACTCAAACCACATAGAAAAGATTTCTAAAAGTTTAGTTATTTTCACATAAAATAGACACAGTTTGAAGCTGGATATTAACCATATGAGCATATTTGAAATGAGATTGTACATTTCAGTCCATCCAACTTTCCTGGGTTTATCATAATGGCATTTAGAAAGGGAGGGCAGGATTCATATTCCTCCATTTATGTCATTCTGCACTGCTATAGAAATGAGTCTTCATCAATCAGCCAGACACAATTTTACAATTCACAATTCAGCTGCCATCACATAGCAGTAACTTAGGTCAGAACAGATATTTTAACTTCTGATCTTAACTCTCTCAAATTTGAACAATAGTTTTTTGGTTTTTTTTTCTAATGAGAGTTTATGTTGCACTTTTATTTAATGGATGGACGGAGCACCATTTAGTTCTTGAATATGTTCAGACGGATAATCTTCATTGTTTTCAAATATATTGGCAATATCTGCTCTATATAAATGCTTCCATCCAATGAATACATACTTCTTGAAGAAAGGAATCTAAGCCATCAATAGCCACATTTTTTAAAAAAATCTGAATTACTAATTAGAAAAATGTAAATTAAAATGACTCTAAAATCCCACCTTACATCAATCAGATTGGCAATTCAATGTTGGCAAAACAAACAGGCCAAAAAAGTAAAATGACAAATGCTGGAGGGGATGTGGAAAAACAGGTACATTAATGCACCAATGATGCAACTTTGAACTAGACTTGCCATTTCTGGGAGCGATTTGGAATTGTGGCCCCCAGCAATTATTAAACAAAATCTTCCCTTTCAACCAGTGATATTATTATTAGATGTATATTCCAAAGAAATAAAAGAAAAGGAAAAGCTCTACAAGCATGAAAATATTATTGCAACTCTTTTTGCAGTGATAAATAATTGGAGAATAAGGGGATGCCCAACAATTGGGAAATAGTATGTGTATGTGATGGCATACTATTATGATGCTATAAAAATGATGAAAAGGACAATTTTAGAGAAATCTAAGACTTGTATGGAAAAATGAAGAGTGAAGTGAACAGAACCAAGAGAATTAATTAAGAAAAAAATTAATATGCTAGTAGAATCCTTGTAAAGACCAAAAAGTTTGAAAGATTAAAAATCAGATAATTTCAATGACCTACCATGATTCAAGAGGGATTGTGATGAAACATACTATCTACCTCCTACAAGAATGATGACAAACTCAGAGTGAAGACTGAGAAATTTTCTTTTTGGATGTGTCCAATGGTGAGCATTTGGTTTGATTGGCTCCCCCAGGAAATTTTTTTCTTTTTTTAATTTCTCAATGGGAGTAAGAGTGGAAGTGGGAGAGAAAAAGGCAGATTTTCTTTGAAGAAAATTAAAAGTATATGTATTTGTACTTTGTGTTTAGTAATTCATTGGTTGTGATCACTATGAACTCTGATGGAGTAAAGGGTCAGAGCTATTAGGTTGGGTCAGAGCATACGTCAATGTTCTATGCTATTTAGGTAATGGTAATCGCAGTGGTTTCACCAATAATAACCTTTTGGGGGCATCTTTATATCAGCAAAGTTTGTATTTTCTTACCCTTTAAAATTATTTTTAGACTTTCATATTGATGCAATGTATATTGTACTTTGCACAGTAGTCAACATCTGAGCAGGCAATTCCTTTGACAACAAACTCTTAAATGACAAGTTTTTGCTCAAGGCGAGATTTGCAAGGTGGGCAATCTGTTTAGTCTGGTGCTTTGCCCTAGTTTGAAAGATGGTTATTCCCAGCCTGGAATGTAAGAAGAATTTAGCAGGGAAGAGAATAAAGAAATTTTTTTTCTCAGATCCCATTTCCAAAGATGGCTTCTTTATTTTTGCTGATGTTTGGTTGACATGAGTCCCCAGAATAGTGGACTCATACATTTTCAAATACCAAACAAAATGTATTACTGAAAGAACTTGGGAGTGGTTTTAATGATTCAAGTGGTCACAGACTTAATATTATGAAAAAGATCATTCTGTTGAAGGCCCTTGTAGGTACCCCTGAAATAAGTGTGTTTTTCTATGCTTTAGTAGGAAGTAAAGTATACAGGATTATAGATTTAGAGCTGGAGGCAATCTTAGAGATCATTTAGGTTAAACTTTCACTTTTACAGATTGGGAAACTGAGGCCAAGAGAAGTGACTTGCCCAAGATCACATGGATAGTAAGTGGCAGGACCAGGACTGGCAACAAACCCATTATTTTTTGTATATGTTTTTTTACACTCTTATAAGAAATTGCATTTTCAAATGGTTAACTGCTAATTAAAACATTTATAAAAGAAAAGTGGGAACTAGGCAGGACTATTTCTTTCCCTCTGTGACCTTGGGGGAAAAGAATAAATTTCCTGGTACATGTTAGAAAATTAAGATCATATTACAGTATTTTGTGAATTTTCCAATATTTCTAAAAACATATCCTATTATCTCTACATGTATGCAAATACATGTAATTTATATCTACTTCCCTTGTTTTTTTTAACTAAAATTTCAGTTTTAAAGTATAATGAATGGTGCTAAAATGAATAAACACTTGATGAGGGTAAAAATGCTACGGGATCCTAAGTGGCCAGGTAACCATGGTAAAAGGTTTTAGAGAGAAAATGAGGAATTATAAAACCCAAATTTATGGCTTCTGTAGCCAAAATAATTGGCAGGTTAAGAAAAAAATACAACTTGAATCTGTGGTGGCAAACCCCACTAATGAAACAAAAGAGAGAAAACTCATTGGTAAGATACGTCTACAGATGCAATGGAGAAACTGAAAAAAAGTAAAAAAAAATTGTAGTATTAAAAGAGAACATCATCTCTATCCAAGCAAAATATAGTCAACTTAAAGACAGTATGTACAGAGAAAATGTAAAGATAATAGGTTTCCTAGAAGAGCACAAGTCAAGACAGCTGAAAACCACAATGTGAATATACCAAAAGTGTCCAATACTTATGAACAGAACAAAACAAAAACAAAAACAAAAACAAAACAAATAATGAAACAGAGTGCCAGTCTAAAGAACCCACAGATCTTTTCTAGCAAAAAAACCACCAAAATAAGCAAATAAAGACAAAATAATAACAAACCTAGGCAGCCAACTCCAAACTAATTTAATCAACATAATGATTAAATTTAACGATGTCAGTGTTGTTTAGTCATGTTTCAGTTATGTCTGATTCTTCATGATCCCATTTAGGATTTTCTTGGCAAAGATACTAGAGGAGTTTGCTGTTTCCTTCTCCAGCTCATTTTATAGATGAGGAAACTGAGGCAAAGAGGATTAAATACTTGACAAGGGTCACACAGCTAGGAAGTGTATGAGGCCAGATTTGAACTCATGGAGGTGAGTCTTCTTAACTCCAGGCACTATGGCACCCCCTTGCTACCTCAACAATGTCAATATCAAATAAAAAAAATCTACAAGGGCCCCCAAGAAAGACTTTGAAAAGTAAATGAAATAAAATTGAAATAGTCCCTAAGACATACCCACTTAATTTTTTTCAACAAGGAGAGAGAGCCTAGAAAAGATCCAGGGAGGTGCTCTTTGCCATGGGGCAATGATGAGGTGGGTCAATGCAGTGGAGATAAAATGGCATTAACCCAGAAGTCACAGGAGGCAGGGGAAAGCCAGGTCGTCATCCAGTCCTACCACTCTCTGTGTGACATTGGACACATTTTTACCTTCATAGGTTTATAGCTTTAGAATGTGAAGTTCCTTCAGGGGCTATTCAGTAAAGTCTATTGTTTTATAGATGAAGAAACTGTTGCCCAAGAAAATTACTCCAAATTCCCAATTAATCAGTGGAGATTCAAGATTTGAACCCAGGTCCTTTGACTTCAGGGCCAATATCCTTTTCACTGTATTACCTTCCCTTCTTGACTTTGGTTTCCATGTTTTCAAACTGAGGAGTTTTAGACTAAATGATGTCTAAGCTTTTTTTCCCCCTCACTCTATCCTACCAATTTCTCTATCATATGGAGGCTGCAAAGGGAGAAATAAAGAAGGGAAAGTAACAAAAAAGAGGGGAAAAAAAGAGAAGAAAGATGAAAAATAGCAGGAGATAAAATGAGTAGGGGAATCTGAGAAGTGTAAAGACAATTCAAACTTTCTAAAATATTGTTTTTGTCCATGGACTTCATCACATTATTGTAATTTAGATTTGAAAAAGCTCCCCCCGGATGACATGAAGTATGCGCTTATTTAATTCTTGTCGATGCAAGATAGGAAAGGAAAATCAAGGAAAGGACAAAGAGTATGAAACTTAAAACTTGAATTCATATTCTTGCTCTGCTACTTAATATCTATGTGACCTTGGGCGAGTCACTTAATATCTCTAGCCCTCAGTTAGTTTATCTGTAAAAGGAGACAGTTGGACTAGATGGCCTGAAGCTCCTTTAAGGTCTAGGGTTATTCATAATACTGTCTATGAATTTGTGGTGGTAGCCAAAAACACCCAAGCAAACAAACTACAAATCTGTCTGTCTGTCTGTCTGTCTGTCTGTCTGTCTGTCTATCTATCTATCTATCTATCTATCTATCTATCTATCTATCTATCTATCTATCTATTTATCTATCTATCTATCTGTCTATCTATCTTTTGCTTTCAGTGGTGAATGTATGTATGCATGTATATATGTATGTATGTTCATTTTATTAAAAATCCAGCTCAAGTGAAGCCACCTAGACTGCCCTTTACTTATTTGAAACCTCACCTCCATTTTCCCACTCTCTCCCTCTTCAAATAAATAAATATTACTTCATACATACTTTATAATTTTATCTGTATGCATTTCCTATCCCCTCCCCCTCAGTAGAATGTAAGCAAGAACTAGCAGGAGATAATGCTTGCTCCATTAAATTGCATTGTTTTCACCTCTAGTAACTTCTATGCTTATATTGTGTTAGTTGACATTTTTTATTGGATTTTGTTGCCTGCAACTAACGTAATGATGAAGTAGGTGGGTGGACGGGGAATAAAGATGCTCATCTATTTGACATCCTTTCTGGTGTCAATACAGCAGGCTGAAAAGAATAAAATCCAGGCAGTTATGGAGTTGTTGGAGGCCTATAGTGGTCAAAACTTGAATTTATCTGATGTTTGGCGTGTTTTTCAATCCACGCTTGGTTGTTTGGCCATCAAAAATATAGCCCAAAGGATTTGTACCTGCTTCTGTAAAGACCTGCTTAGTTCACAGTAACCATGAGAAAGCCCTTTAAACTGAAGTTATTTCTACAGAACAAGCAACTTTTACAGCTCCGCATTTCACATGTCCTACTTTACACATTAGATGTACTACCCAGAAGGTTCTTAATGAATATAAATGGTCCTCTCTCTGAGGCTCCAAACTTAGTCTTCTGCTATATTTGGGAAAAAAAAGGTTTCACCTTAAAGGAGTTAGAAGGGCTGCCTTAGTCTATTTGAAATCTTTCTAAGTTGACATGACTCTGATGATTGGAATTATTACCTGAGAATGGAAGCATTCCATGAAATTGACATTGCTCGGTGGCCTTTCCTATAGCAAGAAATAGCCTAAGCATCCTTGTGTTGTATTTTTAAAAATTACATATAATTTTAAGTGTCTCTCTGTGTGTTCTATAAAGGTTATGTGTAGGTCCACATGAGTTTGTTCAAATGTAACTCACAGGTAGGCATAAATAACCCTGGGATCCCACCTACCTTTCTCACCAAAAGAGATTTTAATCCCTGCTTTAAGTACTGTAGGAGATTGGGGCCCTAAGGCTAACTGTTTTGCTCTCTTCAGAAAGGGAATATCGGAAGAGAATTTGATAGATCAAAAGAGAGATTTGGCTAGATATAGGTATACTTATGAATATAGATATACCTACATCTGTCTAAATAGAAAGATTTAGACAGATATAGGTATACCTATAGCTATCAAATATAGATTTAGATAGATATACATTTATCTACCTCTGTCCTTTAAATATTGTTAGCTGAAGGGAAATTAAATTTAGGTTCAAGATACCCCTTAATGGAGAGTGTCCCCAACTTGATGCCCTTCCTGTCAAATACTACCTACTCAAAGATGATCACAATAGTGAATAGGGAATATAATCTCTTTATCTATTCTGGTAGCAAACTGAAGTCAGAGAATTTATATAGATTAGAATACATAGATAATATTGACAGAAAATGACCTCTCCTGTCAGTTCAACTGAGAATCCCTATCTCTCCCAAGGAGACATTTCTGAAAGTTTCTAGTGTAACAAGCTAGAAAATTAGTTTCTCTCCATTTCAATTTATACACACACACACACACACACACACACACACACACACACACACACCACACGCACACATATAAAACATCAATGTGATACTCATAGCAGCCAATATGGATATGCATACCTTTTTTCAGGGTAAATTCACAAAATATAATAATCTCTCTTCCTCAAAGGCAAAACCAAAATATTTATTTGTAACATCATTAGAATACCAGTAGGTAAGATTTGACAGGGTAATTATTATCACTAATCCTGAAAGTGACAACATCTTAAACCTTCTGTCAGACCTCCCCACAAAAACAAGTTTCTTTAGACAAATTCCTCCCTCCACTCACTCACAGCTTGCTTCTCTCTCTCTACTCTGTGTGCTGTCACTCTCTCTTTCTCTCTCCAACTTGGACAAGTTCCTCCCAGTCTGATTCAGAGTGCTCTGGAGGAGAAGAAAGACTGGTGACCTGCAGAGACTTCCCTCACTCAAAACAAAGTCAAGTGCAATTCGTGTCCTCATTTCTCTGATGGCATGGTCTTCTTTGCCCAGAAGGAGGAACATGATCCCAGTCTGAGCTCCATGTGATCCAGGCTCCATTTGATCACAGGTTGCATAGCTTAGGCCTCTTAATGGGTGGGGAAGATCTTCCTATTCTATTAACATTACAATATGAAATCTTTCTTTCCTTCTAGGGCTCTCTATCTGAAAAAAACCTGGAACTGTGTGCATCCTCTATCAAAACCACAAGTCCCCATCCCCCCTCAAAGAAAAAAAAAAAAGAAAGATCTCTCCCAAGTTCCCACCAAGCCTGCTCATCAGTTGGACATGGGCATTCTCTCCATCATAATTCTCTCCATCAATCAATCACCATTTATTAAGCACCTAGTACATACCAGAACATATAAAAAGAGATAAAAGAAAGGAAGCTTTCAATCTCACGGTGCTGATAAAGTATAAACAATATATACAAAGCAAGCTATGTACAGGATGAATAGGAAATAACCACTGGAGGTAGGGCACTAGGTTTAAGAAGAGTTGAGAAAGGCTTCAGTAAAATATGGCAGTTTAGTTGAAAATTGAAATAAGCCAGTAATCTAAGTTGAAAAAGGAGAATATTCTAGACATGAAGGATGGCCAGAGAAAATGTCCACAGCTGAGAGACAGTGTCTTATTAGTTCAGTGGCCAAGAAGCCAGTGCCACTAGGTCAAAGAGTACATGGCAGGAAATAAGGTGTAAGAAAATTGGAAAGGTAGGAGGACTGTAGTTTATGAAGGGCTTTGACCACCTAACTGAACATTTTGTATTGGATTTTGGAGGCAATAGGGAGCCAGTAGGGATAACATGTTAAGACACATGCTTTAGAAAAAAACAAACTTTCTGGCTGAATGGAGAATAGATTGGAGGGAGGCTGGCAAACTCATCAGTGGCATATTATAATGTTCCAAGAATGATGTGATAAAGGTCTGTCTGCAGTAGAGTGGGGTTAGTGTCAGAGGAGAGAAGGGGGAGCATATTCAAGAGATACTGCAGATGTGAAATAAACAGGTATTGGCAACAGATTAAACATGAGCAGTGAGAAGTAGTGAGGAGCTAAGGCTAAGTCCTGAGTTGGGAGGATTTTATAGTAATAGTAATAGAAAAAGTAAGAGGTTAGGTTAGTCTAGGGTAAAATAAAAGTGTGTTATGTTTTGGACGTGTTTAGTTTAAGATGTCTACTGGACATCAAGTTTGACATTTCTGAAAGGCAGATGGAGATGAGGGATTGGAGGTCATCAGAGAGGTTGGGGCTGGACATAGAACTGATAATAACCAGCATAGAAATAGTAATTAAATCCATAAGATTTGATGAGATAACCAAGTGAAAGTGAAGTAGAATAGAGGAAAAAGAGAAGAGGGCCCAGGATATAAATCAGAGTGAGCCCTCTGTGCTGAGGGCATGATGTGGATGTGGAGAGTCTCATTCAATTACCTAAGTTTGAACCCCAGATTATAGAATATCCTTTAACAGCTTTATTTTTAATGTGATTAAGTTTTTACAAGATCATTTTTAAGTGTTATCTGCCAATAGAAGAAAATAATATTCTGCTATTTTATATTTCTATGATTTGTTTCAGCCTTCAGAAGTTTTCTGATTAATGAAGACTTATATTTACATGGAGACACATGGAGATTTATTCAAAATGAAGACTTGAAAGAAAATTGCTGTTGCTAGACACTGGAAATTTAATGAGAGGAAAGAGCACAAAACTTCAAGGGTTCTCAGATATTGACTAAAACCTCAGGGATTGACAGCTCTTGTTATAAAGAGTTCTCTTTCTAAATCTTTTTCCCCATAAAACTTTAAAATGATTATTTTAAAACTCTCAGCTATAGATTCCAAGTGATTAGTTTATCACTGAAGACTTAGCAGAAAGTTGTTGATAAGTCTCCCTGGTGTGTGTGTGTGTTAATGGGAAATATTTGTTGCCACAGTTTTAGTTTCTTATACACCTGAAAGTATCTTAGAGCTTGAATGTTCCACCTAGTGAAGAGATCACTTGAAAGGAGAGTCTCATCCTGTGGCGTGCCATGGGGAGAACTGGTTTGTTCTGTGGAATGAGGAGCTTAACAAGAGCATGGCTTGGCTCTGCTTTCAACTCTTGTCAGTTGTATTGCTCAATTGAATTTTCACTCAATGTACTTGTTTTTCCACAGTTCACTGGTGTAGTTTCTCATGGCAACAATTGCTTTAGTGACTAGGTTGCTCTTGGCAGGAAGGCATGGAGTTGGTTGTCAATAGGCTCGAAGCAGTAAAGTGTTAGTGCTAAAAGAGGAGGCCCCTTTCAATCTCCTGCTCTAAATGAAGCAAGAGAGATGGATGTCAAGAATCAACAACATGCATGGAGGGACCATCTCTTTGAGGTGCAGGGACCAAGGTGATCACTGGAGAAGTTAAGGCATTTATCAATTGTTTCAATTAAATAAAAGAAGGCATTTCCTAATAAATACAACTATCTGAAAATCAAATAGGCTGTCCCACAAGAACATTGCTGGCATCAGTGGCAATGACTGAGACTGGGCAACCACTTGCTGAAGGGATTTGTACACTGAGTATCTTGGACAAGGTTACCTCTGAGACCTCTTTTAAATGAAAAGTATCTGAAGAAAATATTGTCCTGTGATAGAATAGAAACTCAAATACTCCATCAACACAGTCCTTTGTTTATTCAGTCCTTCACTTCTCAAAAAAAGTTATTTAATGTCTACTATGGTCAAGACATTGAGCAAGTGGGTACAGTTAGTGATTTTGAGAAGGATAAGACCCAGTCTTTGCTCTACAAGATTATATGATATGGGTGATAAGATAAGGAAAGACATAAAAATTATATGTATAGAATACAATACAGTATGGAATAAGGGCCATGCACAAAATGATATGATGTGTTCAGTAACAAAGATTATTTCTGTCTGGGATGAAATGAGAAGGCTTCATGGAGGACGTGGTATTTCAGGTAGGAATATAATGTCCATAGGCATTATGAGATGGCAATGACATTAGAAGTATAGCAAAATGAGGACACAGAAATATGCAAGGCATATACATGGAAGAACTATTTGACTAGTTAACTTGGAGCATGAATTCATAGAGAGAAAAATCAGAGAAAAGTTGAGATTGTCAGAGATTCACTTGGAGGGCCTTGTATGTCAGGCTAAAGGGTTTGCATTTTATTGTGAAGAAAATATAAAGTTATTTTTTTCAAAGGATAATAGTGAAATCAACAAAACAATATTGACCTGAGATAATTCTAGTCATGTGTCCATGATTCATTTTAGAGGAGATATTTTAGAGACAGGAAGACCTTTCCTCTCTCCCTACCTCTACCTGACTGTGCTTTTTCATTGGCCATCCTCCACCCCTGCAGTGCTTTGCTTTCTAAACAATGTCAACTGGTTTTGCAGGTTTCCTTCAAGACACATTTAAAATTCCTCTTCCGCAAGAGGCCTTTCAGACTCTCTCTCTAATCATCACCCCATCCCAGGGCCCCATAGTCTCCTTGAAATCTCTTACAAGGTTGACATTGAACTAGCAAAAACTACTCTGAGTCCCAGCCACTCAACAGGATATTTCTATTGTAAAAAAGTTGTTGTACTTTTGATGAAAAACAAAATAAGACTTGAGTAACTTTACATTCTCAGTGTGGTCATCATCATTATTATCTAACACATCCCAAGAAAAGACTGTGATTCTTTGATCCTTCTTTCATCCCTAATATAGTGAGGGTAATCAACAGACTCAAATTCCTCTGGTGCATTAGGGTGATGTATACCCAAGCATGTGAAGGCTTCCCTTGGCAGAATGGGCAGATAAGAACAATTAATTCCAATGGTCATGAAGGCAGCTAAAGCAGATGCCATGAAGTGCTTAGAGCCTGGTCAGACATCAAAGACATCAAGGTCATCCACTTCATCTCAGGTCAGGGCTAGTCATCTTGACTTTTGTCCCTGGACTTTGATAACTCTCAAAGAAAGTGTGAGGCTGTTGACTTTGCAGTCCTTTGTCTCACTTAAATCCATTTTAACTGTAAGTAAAGACATCAAATGTGATATTACTGATCCTCTTCAAAACAAAGGATGAACAACTTCCAGTGTAGTAGTGAACCAACTGATGAAACTACCCACCCAACAAACAAGCACCCCTTTGTGTCCTTAGTTTTGTCACCATCCTTAGTTAATTTGGAGTTAATTATTCATGACTCTAGATTTTCAATATCATGCCACAGTCGTATTTGTCTTCTGTTACCTGAATTTGTTTCTAGCATCTGTACATTTTTAAACCTAGGCTGATTGGTAAAATTTACGCAACAAGCATCTCTTCAGAAATATCTCATTTTTCTTTCCTCATTGAAATTGCTTACTTTTATGACTTCACAGTTTTATTGAACATCTATTTCTCCTGAGCTTACTTTTTAAGTACTTAACTACATGGCACCTTAGTCATCTTTCCTCTGAACTCTTTTAAATCTATTTTCTGTGTATGCCAGACTATCCTCAGCTTTCTTCACATATCCCAAGCTTCAAAATTTAGTAGTCACTTTCCCATCCCCCCAAGATGCAAGATTCTCATCACTTCTATCACAGCAAAAAGTTCCTTCTTATTAGAAATACTCTGATTCAAAACAGGATTTTCTATTTGTTTCTTCGTCCACTTTAAAGAATAACCTTGATTCCTAAGGCAAGTTAAGAATTGATTAAATTCTCTGCACTTTTAGAAACAGAGAGGGAGGGAGGGAGGAAAGGAGAGACAGACACACACACACAGACAGAAAGACAGATACAGAAATACATAGAGACAGAGACAGAGAGACAAAGAGAGACAGATACACAGAGACAGCAAGAAAGACAGACCAAGAGAGATGGAGACAGAGGCAGAAATAGAGACACAGACACACAAAGACATATATAGAGAGGCAGAGACAGAGGGTGAGATAGAGTATTTTTTTCATTGAATTGTACTATGGAGCAGACCACATGGAATGAAAGAAGAAATATATTGAGTTTGGAAAATGGATCACACATCCGATATTGTTGGAATAAATTGTTCTTATCTGCCCATTCTGCCAAGGGAAGCCTTCACATGCTAGGGGTACACATCATCCTAACTCATCAGAGGGTTTTGTTGGTTACTGGCTACCTTCACTATATTGGAGATGAAAGGAGGATCAAAGAATCAAAGGTTTTCTTGGGATGGGTTGGATAATAATGTTGATGACCACAATGAGAATGTAGTAATTCAAATCTTATTTTGTTTGTATTTTCATCAAAAGTACAATAACTTTTACAATAAAAATAACCTTATTGAATGGCTGGGACTCAAGAGTAGTTTTTACTAGTTCAATGTCTACCTTGTGTAGCAGCAAGCACCCTGATATATTCAGGAAGACCTGCTGGCACAGGTTCTTAGATCTGCTTTTCTAAGGAAATCTTCTTTAATCACATATACCAACAGAGAAAATACAAGCAGAGAAATAAAGACTAACAGACAGGGCTTCTAACTGACCATAAGCAATACATACATCATACATCAACAGACAGATCCAACTGTTTGACCATTACATACATATATAGTTACCAGAGAAAGAAGCACCAACATATGGATTTTCAAAGTTGGGGGCTCCTTGAAGGCTATCTAAAGTCTCATCTAGCACACAATCTTCTCCCAAAGAGTAAGCCCCCAAAGCAAAAACCTCACCTCAGAGTATATATATGTATAGGTACATATGCATATAAATACACACACACACACATATATATATATATATATATATACACATACATACATATAGATAGATAGGTAGATAGATAGATAGATAGATAGATAGATAGATAGATAGATAGATAGATAGGTAGATAGATTTTCAATACCATGCCACAGTCATATTTGGTGCAGGCCTTCCTACAAAACAAACCTCCCCTACTCAAGAGTCCTTAATGGTCTCAAGCTGAGGCCTATTAATGGGTGGGGAAGATATTTACATTACATCTTGCAAGAGATTTCAAGGAGCCTATGAGACCCTGGGATGTGGCAGTGATTAGAGAGGAAGTCTGAAAGGCCTTTTGCAGAAGGTAGATTTTAATAATGTCTTGAAGGAAACTAGGAAAACCAGTTGGCATTGGTTGAAAGGGAAAGCATTCCAGATGTGTAGGATGGCCAATGAAAAAACACAATCAGGTAGAGATAAGGAGAAAGGAAAGGTCTCCCTGACTCAAAAGTATTTCCTCTGAAATGAATCATGGACACATGACCAAAATTATCTCAGGTCAACAAATATAGTAGTGATGCGTGACTTCAATTATATAACCATCTCCAACTAATTAAATCTCTCTCTCTCTCTCTCTCTCTCTCTCTCTCTCTCTCTCTCTCTCTCTCTCTCTTTCTCTCTCTCCCTCTCCTCCTCTCCCACCCCCATCACTTTTATCTCCTTCTCCATTCAAACACTCTGACATGCTCCCTCTTTCTATTCCCCATTCCAATATCTGCTTCTAAGTGTATACTTTCTTAATTTTCTCTCATCTCACCTATTAACCCTTTTAATTATCATGTTTCTTTCGATTGTACCACATCCATCTAGAATGATAGTTTAGTTACAGTTTTCATGTCATCCAGTGTCAGTGGTAAGTATAATGTCTAATTGTCCCCTCGTTAGGACCTCTTTTCCTTTCTGTTTGTTATCTAATCTCTGGATATTTGTGTACACACACTCATAGCTATGAATTTCACCACTGGCTCTTGGATTTTTTTTTGTCATTCATGAATTTATGAGTTTTCTAAGTGATCTTCCTTGTTTCTTCTTTTTTATCCTTTTCTATATTGCTTAAATTAAGGTACCTACAAAGTCAATTATTTCCTTCTCATATCAGTGAGCTCTGATTAGAACGCATTTCTTACTAATAGATATGAGTATAAAGGGCATTTAATTAAGAGGCAATAGATAAATTTTGGTTCAAGAATTAGAAAGACCTGAGTGTCAATCTTTCCAAGATTTTCTTTAATAGTTGTGACAATGTGGCCAAGGTCACAGCCCATCGAAACTTCAGTTTCCTCCATCTCAAAATGGAATAATAGTAGCACCTATGTCATAGGGTTGTTTTGGGAATCAATTGAAATAACACACACAAACTGCCTTATAATCATTAAATAGATATAAAATTGTTATTATTATTATTATTTAGTCTGGATCATGGATTGTTACTTAGTATAAGAGCCAACGCGGGAGTATAGTGTAAGGCCAGCATCCCTCATGTTAATGCATAGTTTTGTCATATTTTACAACTTATTTATTGTAGAGATGAGGACATTGAAAGGCCATGAAGAATGGATGGCCTTGCACAATAGCTGAAGTCATCCCACATCAAGGGAAGTCCATGGTCCCACACATTTTACATTGAAAAAAATTCCAATTGCAATTCATTTCCAGGGGTGATATTCAAGGCTCCTCTCTGGTGCTCGCATACTCATTTTGCCAAATGAATGGCCTGACAGTTAACTTCTGTAAGAAATTATTATTACCTTAGTTCTTTGACATTCTCATGATATTGTTCAAACATAATACATGCAATTAAGTTCTAGAATGTGGACAGAAATCTGGTTTAATGACTACTACATTGTGTGAGTTTGTGTGTGTGTGTGTGTGTGTGTGTATTATATTAACACCTGTGGAAAACAAGTAAGTCAACAATTCTGGTTGCTTACATAGAGTCAAACCCAGATCTTTCCAAAAGAACTGGGAGCCCTCTCCTACTTACAGGTTTTATTTAACCTGTCACTAATGCCATTGTCCCAATTACTCCTTACTGGTTGTTGATGGATCTAAAGAATTGAATTTGGTGAAACAGAAGGTCCATGGGAACTGCATCTTTGGGACAGACTGCCCTGAATGCAGGAATAGGCATCTGTCACTGCAGTGTCCAGTTCTTCGTTACAATTTTCCTATTTTCCATTTGTGTTTGCCAGTATTAAGTGGCAAACCCTTTTCGATGAAATCATACTACAAATATATGTTTCAAATATATCTGACCTGTGTGGAAATAAAATAAAATTTTCATTTTTTCATGTGTCAAAACACCTGCTGCCTCCTAAGGAATGTTTTATAATTATTTCTTTGCAATCTTTCCTTTTTTTTAACTGTTGTTGAGCAGGCAGAAAATGCACCTTTTAGGAGGGCTGTCCCCCATAATAAATTCAGCTCACACTTTGTTTTGTTTGTTTTTCCTCCCCTTAGTGATATTCTGTTGCCTGCTATTAACCATGGACTCTATTTATTTGTTTACTAATTAAGAAAAAAAAAATAAATGTCTCTTTTTCCACAAAAATGTGTTACCATCCTGAATTTTCTCAGACTTGAATTTTCAAATTCTGTATTTGTTCTTTCATTCTAGTAGGTCACAGATTGCTCTGAGAATCACCTAGGGGTCATTCAGAATTCATACACACATATACATGTGCACATATAGACTGAATATGTATATGGAAATGTGTATATATATATATATATATATATATATGTATATATGGAGAGAGAGAGAGAGAGAGAGAGAGAGAGAGAGAGAGAGAGAGAGAGAGAGAGAGAGAGAGAGAGAGAGAGAGAGATACTTCTTTTGGGCACCATTGTTCATGCTCTCAGGCTTTACTGTTATATTAACGCTGACATCCATATCCATTTTTCAGTATCTTCTGACCCAGTACTGACTCTCCCTTTGCTTCACTGTCTTTATGACATTTGGGTTTGGAATGGATGTCATTGACAGTAACTCTCTTAATGCCAGCAATACTAAATTGCTGTTCCTGGGGATTTTTCCAGGCACTCTTGCATTGGCTTCCATGCTACTTTTTTCTTGGACAATAAAGTAAAATTTTAATATTTTTTTTTTGCTTCCAGTCCATAGGTCCGTATATGGGTGGTTGCAGTCCTTGTTTCTCTTTATGCAGACATTTAGGATTATTGTTGTTCAGCTGCTTTAATTGCATCTGATGCTTTGTGATCCCATTTGGGATTTTCTTGGTGAAGATACTCGAGTGGTTTGCCATTTCCTTCTGCAGCTCATTTTACAGAAGAGGAACTGAGGTAAATAGGGTTAAGTGACTTGTCTAAGGTCACAAAATCAGTAAGGATCTGAGTCCAGATTTGAACTCAGGAAAATGAATTTTCCTGACTTCAAGTCTGACATTGTATCCACTGTGCCACTTAACTGCCCCAAACATTTTGGATCGATTTTAAAATTATGGTTTCCCCAGTTTTCATGACACTTTTCAATTTATTCTTCTTAAGTTTTTATGTCTCTAAAGTGAATTATGGGGTGAAAATACAAATCAAATATCGGCATACATATGCATATATATGTATATATATATACACATACACACATATTTACACATGTATATGTATGTTATGTGTACATATTATATATGTATATTCATAGTTATCATCTTCTGGTCCATTAATACATAAAAGTATAGATAAACAGATAGATGATCAAAGTAGATAGATAGATATGTGAACTTGAGCAAATAATTTCACCTTTTACTGTCTGTAAAAAAAAAAGATAGCTTTCTAAGATATAGATGAATCCTTATGTTAGTCTATAATGAACCAGCAAACATTGACTAAGTTACTACTGTGTCCCAGGTATATAGTTCCAGTACTAGGTGCTAAGTATACATATACGTAGAATGAAATAATCCCTATTTGCAAGAGGCTTAAATTTTGGTAGGGAAGCCATTAAGGACATATATAATTATATCATGAATACATAGAAATAAATTAAAAGCAATTAATATTGTTTAAATGCTGTAATTTTGGAGGGAGGGTAATGCCAATTTAAAAAATCAGAAACAGCTTCACTCATTTGATGGTGCTGGGGCCACATCATGAGAAATAGGGGAACTGTGTCAAAATATCAGATAGATAAATAGATAGGTCTTTGAAAAGACCATCAGATTTGGCAATTCAGAGATCACTGGCAACTGAAGGTGTGGACATTTAAAATGATTGATGAAGTTAGAAGCCAGTTTGTAAAGTGAAAATTTAAGAAATGAAAATGAATGTGTTGAATGTAGAAGTATTTAACTGAAAAGTTGAAAGGATAGTATGGTACTATGAATAGGTTTCAGTTTTGGTTTTGTATTTTCATATTTGAGGGAACTTGTGCATCTGGGAAGGTAGCAGGGAAGGAACCAGTTAATAGAAATAGGTTGAAGATTCAAGAGACAGCAGATGGTTTAGGGGCCAAACTGCAGGAGGGGATAGTATTGAGTGCACATGAAAAGACTTTGGCCTTGACAAGGAGATGGGCCACCTTTATGCGAGAGACAGGGGAAAAGAAGAAAGAATAAGAATAGATGTCAAGGGGTTTTGAGATTAAGTAAGCGAGAGAAGAGAAGACTCTTTGAATGGCCTCAGTTTTCTCAGTAAAGTAACAGGCAGGATCCTTAGACAGGGACAAGGGTCAAGAGATGTATGAGGCTTGAGGAAGGAAGAGAAGGTTTGGAGTAGCTTAAGTAGAGTGACAGTGAATCAATTTGATAAGAATACAAGCCTCCTCTTGCTTCAGAGAGGGCCCAAACGCTCCTGAATAACGCACATTTGCCATGTTCTTTGGCATAGTTCAGAGACTTCTTCCCAGCTTCATTGATCAAGAGAGTGACCTTTCTTCTTATCTTTATTTCTCCCTTTCTTTCCTCAACCTTATCCATACAGGCACATTTTGGACCAACTAGTGATTTCTTCGGTGCAAACAGCTGCCAGTGTCAAATGCCCTCTACCAATGCACACTGGCACCTATGCTGATCTCTATAGGCTTAGGAATTTGGATGGGGCACAGATTGTTTGAGATTTATCCAGGGTCACATATCGAATATGTGAACTCCTCTATTTGGTGCTTAAAACCCTTTTCATCCTAGCTCCTACCTACCTTTCCTGGGTGATCACACATTTCTTCCCTTTCTACACTGTTGGTTCCAGCTAAACTGGACTTTGTATTGTTACATGGCATGCCTTCATGGTTGCTGGACCCCGTTTCTGGACCACCCTCTGTCCTCACCTCTGTGTAATGCTTTTTCTTATTCCTCTAACCATTAATACCTCTGTCCTGAAATTGACTTTTATTTATTTTTTTAATATATTCTGTATAGACTTATCTGTTGGCTCCCCAGAGAGAATGATTCCTCTCTGAGGATAGGAATGATTTCTCTTTTCTTTTTTTTTCTCCCTAGTGCTAAATAATATAGTAGATTTTTAATAAACATTTGCTGGTTGATTTATTAATTTGTTGATATAAAATGGAAGACAATGCCATTCGGGGAGTAATATAAGAAGACTTCTATGGAACTGATGGCAAGAAAAGAATCACTGAAAAAGAGGATGACATACCCAATGAGACTGATAATGTAAATAAAAGCAACATTAAAAGGTATACATTTTAATATTTTCATTTCCCTTTTATAAGAGGTGGTAGGCTATAGCTGAGGAATATATAATGTATTTTCAGATGTGGTTACTCTGTTTTCTTAACTGCTTTCCTTTGTTACAAGAGAAAGTTTCCATGGTGCAGGATTCAATAAATTAATGATATTGTTAAACAAGGACATGACATTTTAACATTTACTTATACTAGGCAAAAATATCACCACTGACAAAAACAAAAACAATTAATTTGGCAAATTCAGTTACATCCAGGCAATTTTGTTAAAATGTTGGTCTTCTAGCATTTTACACTTAACGCAGTGCCTACCCCACAGTAGGTACTTAACAAATGCCTTTTAACTTGATGTGAATTATAGCTCTTTCTCTCCCACAAAACATGATCTTTTCTTTCTTTTATGCCATCTTTGCTGTATAAACAAAGCCTGAATGTTTCCATCATTGAACATTAAATCAGAATTTCAAATGGGAATCGAACTAATTGACTTCCTGTCAGGGGACAAATATACATTGTCCAAAGTCAGCATGTGGCATTATCCAACACAACTAAACTGAAAATGAAAATTAATGGGGAGAATGATATTTTACAAGCTGCCAGCCAAAATTAACAGATTGTTAAACTGAATGGTATAAATTCTCACTTTGTGTAGACATCATGATGACACGATGTTCTTATTTCAATTTATGGAAATCAGGAAAAAAAGAAAATAAGGATTTTTATCTGCAGAAAGGTTTATCAAAATATCATACTTTTTAACACTCATTTTATTGATACTAGTATGTTCTTTGTCATATAATTATCATTTAGCACAATATTATTTTGGAGTTTAGGGAAATCAGATATCCAGATCAATTAAAATGACAACAGCTATCTTTTCTTGAAGAAGTAAACAAAAAGGGAAAATTGAAAGCAGGAAAGTAAAATCTGATAAGTAAATGTTCCAACTGTGTCTCACTCTCTTTTATGTGAGCATTTGAGGATATATGAGCATATGTGAGGAATTATTGGGTACATTAATATGATTATGAAAAATCTGATCATTTGAATGCATTAATATATCTATATCTCACCTCCTGAAATACTGCAATGTGAAAGATGATTTCCACACAGCACCTCTGTGACATTAGTAGGACAAATATTATTATATTCATTTTACACATGAAGAAACTGAGAAGTGATTTTCCTGTAATCATCCAACTTACAAGTGTCAGGGTTGGGGGTAGAGAGGAAGGGACAAAAGTGCAGCCCTGCATCTCTTTTGTCTCCAAAATTCTAGATTCTTAACTTTCTCAATCTCCTTGCTCTGTCATGGTCTTACAATAATATTATAAATGTTAATTAAACCTACACTAGAATTGATGTTTATTGAATTTGTGTTTCTTTGGTTTTCAGTTCCAACCAGTGGAATGATTTACTCTTAAAGAAAGTAGGGGAACAGGGAGGTTTTCCCCAAATTCTCTTTATAGAGGCTATGACAGTACTGCTTTTCAGATCCCAAAATAATGCTCAAGCAATATATCATATTCACATCTGGACCATCTTCATTAACTTCTTTTAAGATGAAAACTTGACTTAACGATTGTTTACAGAGTTATATAGTGAATGTTCTTATCTACTAAATAGTGGACAAATCCATTAAATAGTGGATACTCTTATTCATGCTTATGCTTAAACTGTTGAGACTTCTGATTGCTTTTGATTAGACCGGCAAAGATTTCTCCAGGATCAGTCATGAGTTCGATTAGAAGTATGAGAAGTTCGTGAGAATATGGTTCATTCTGTTTGGATTCCAGCTGGCAGCATGTTCAAACTCTTTTCAGCCCAAATGTAATTTCAACAAATAGTCTCATTATAGAGATCTACTGAATAAATTTGACATTCATTAGTGAGATCATTCATAAAACAACTGTATTTGTGGTTTTGTTTATTTCAAGATAGATTGAGGAGTGCTTTCCAGGCATATTTAGGATAGAAAACACCACCACCAACAACACACAGATTGATAGTAAAGATATTCTGAATAGATGGACAAGAGACCATTAAGTATTTATTAAGTACCTATTATGTGCCAGACACTGTGCTAAGAACTGGAGATAGAAAGTTAAAAAAAATCCTTGCTGTCAAGGAGCTAATAGTTTAATAAGGGGAGATGATATGCAAACAACTATGTACATATTATATATATATATATATATATATATATATATATATGTGTATAAACATATACGTGTATACATATACATATATATGTATATGTGTGTATATACGTATATATAGGATATGGATCATTCAGGGAGTTTTAGCACCTTTGGTGTAAGGGCTTGTTGAGCCCTTTGTAGGGCTGCTCATCCAACTTTGGTGTGTACTTTTCACTCAACTCTCGCCTGTGACTCCAAGAAGCTGTGGTTCGCTCAGAGGCCATACCCTGGTAAAACCATCTCAGCAGATGCCTAGATCGTCCACTCTATCCCAGGCCCTCACTAGTCACTTTGGACTACTGGACTGTGATGATTCCAGAAGAAATAGTTAGCCTGATGACTTTGTGCAACTCTTTCTTACTTCAATCAAATTTACACACAAGTCAAGATATCATTCTATGATGTCATTCATCGTCTTCAAAAAACAAAGAATGAACAATAACAGTATAGGGTATAATAAATACTGCAGGTGAAAAGCAGTAGTATCATCTGTGCAATGGAGATTCCATTTTGCAAAGCTTTAGTTTTGATTCAGTTATAAAAAATGAAAGATCTATACATAAATGAAAATCATACATAATTATATTAGAAGTGTAAATAATAACTTTGCTCATTCTCTGTCAATGATATACTCCATTGTTGAATATCTCTTGTGAAAATCTGCTTCTTCCCTACAAATTCTGAGGATGATGTAAATTCATGTCTAGATGACTGCCATAAAAATTTTTTGTGTGACTGTTGAAAGAGACATATAGACTGATTATTTTTGATGTTCTCAAGGTCACGATTGTTAGAGAAATTAACATGGTTTGAGATCCCCCCCATGTTGTCGGTATTTTCCCTTCCCATTCTTACCCTTTATGCAAATCATTGAATGTCTTACCTCCATCACAATTTTCCTCTAAATAGGTCTGATTAAATCTCAATGTCACTCTTACGTTTGTTCCCATTGTGCTGATTGTTTGTTGAATGTAAAAAAAAAATAACTTTGTAGAACATAATGCCACCTAACAGGTCTTTTGTGACAGTTTGTCTGGTATCACAGTGTCAAGACCTTTCAGGATTCCTGGGAAGCTTTAGCGATAGAAATAACCCCATTCAGTGATATTTTGATAACAAATATTAGTGGAGAAATAAGGAGATACGAATTAGAAAATCATTCCACCATGAACTTCTTACACTGAAAGTACCCTCTGCCCTTACAATCCCTTCCTCTGGCTCATTCCTCCCAGAGATTCCATTTTAAGGAAAATGCCCAGATCATTCCCATTTTCATTCTTTTTATGACATCACTACATTTTCCCACATGCCATAATAAGTATACCTTCCCTCCCCTTTGCCCCATTAAAATTTAAGCTTCTTGAGGGTAGGGCCTGTCTTTCTTCTTGTATTTATATTTTCAGCACTTAGCACAATATCTGCCACATAGTAAGCACTTATTTTATTTTTTTTATTTGACTTGACAAAGGTATTTTTCACTGTGATCAAGGAAATTCAGGTGTGAGTCTAGATAAAAGCTGGAATTTTCTGTGGATGTAAAGTATTACAAAGGTATATGACAGCAGCACCAATGTGATATTCACAGTGCCTAAGGTGGTCATGAAGAACCTGGCACAATTCTGAATTGCAAAACATAGCAGACTCTCCACATGGAAGACAGAACCAAAATATTTATTCAGACACCAGAAAGCCAAATCCCAGCACCCAAAAGCCAAATCCATTACAGTAACAAAGACATCTACACACAATAACAATGCAGAGGGCAACACCAGCCCCAAAGCTTCCCTGTGTTAGACTCCCCATAAACCAGCTCCCTTAAGCAAAATCACAAACTAGCTCTCACTCACGCTAGCCAGCTTCCTTTCCCAGCACTGTTTGCTCTCTGACAAACTTTATCTTAGCTCTGCTCTAGCTCTCCTTCTTCTGCTCCACCTGTCCAGCAAGCTCCTTCCACCACATGCGACTTAGGCTCCCAGGTGATTTAAGCAGGTCACACTGGCCTATTAATGGATGGGAAAGATCTTCAAATTAAGCAAAAAAACATTACATTAACAATAAGCAAAACTGTATAATTAATACAATGACATTGTGCTGATTGCACCCAGTCCCAAAACACCTCTTAACCTCTTTGATGAGATCTATGATGACTCAAAGGAGTTTAGATTGCCCATCCACACAGGGAAAGCCAAATGGACAAAGAATGTTTATTACCCAGATTTCAGCATGCATTTTAGTGGGTTCTCTCTAAAGCAGTCTTATCAAACTCACGTAGAAATGGAGGCCAATAAGTCTTACATGACCATCACTATAGGCTGCATATTGAGTCTGAAAACCATATGTTAAGATTTAGTGTATTATATTGTATATTTAGAGGCAGGTAGATGACTCAGGAGACAGCTCAGTGACTCAGTTGATAGAATGTTGAGCTCAGTTCTGGGCTCAGACACTTATTAATTCTGTGACTGGGCAAGTTACTTAACCTCTGTTTGCTTTGATCCACTGGAGAAGAACAGGGCAAATCATTCCAGTGTCCTTGACAAGAAAACCCCTTGGACAGTATGGCCCACAGGTCATGAAAAGTCAGACATGAGTGAATGAACAAAACATTTTATATTTATTAATTTTCATTGAATATTTTCCAATTATACTTTATTCTGTTTCAGGTCTCACTTGGGAGTGTGGTGGGCCTGAATAGGCCACTGACCTAGTGTTTGATACCTCTGTTCTAAGACATCACTGACAATAACTTTATCTGGATAATAATCTGGGTTAATATTTGCAAAGGAGGAGGGGAGCAGATCTGACTGCTTTCATGAAATTGAAAAGATTTTTGGCTCACTCCAAGCATTCAATAATAACAAAGATTCATCTCTTCAATAAACTTTCTTTATTTTTCCAACTAGGGTTTCTGTGTAATAACGAGACCTAATATATTACTGACTCTGAAGGAAAACAGATGGGCTTCACAAAGAAGCTGATGGAAAGATGCATGACTTGCATGTGGAATATAAGTATGACTAACCAGAAACTCCAAAGAAGAATGGGTGTCATCAAAGAACTGTATGACAGAAAGAGATGAGAGACTGCTCACATGGTAAGAGAAGGGATGACAAATGAAGAAACGTAGTGTTCCACTGGGGCCCTTGCAACATCCGGAAAATGTTAAGAAGGCCTCCAGAACATTAGAGGGACTCCCATTAAATAAACTTTGGGGACAATGTGGACAAAATTTGCTTGAGATGGTCTTATATGAATGCTTTGTGATTTATATTTTTGGAATTAACTCCTGCTTGTGAAATCATAGTTACATTTGAATAGCCCTTATGGACCTTCTGTCTCTATAACTATTAAGTAAAGTCTTACAATATTTCTCTACCTTTGATTTTTGAAAAAAAAATCATTTAATTATTACTATAAATCCCCACTTAATTATTGTGTGAAGAAGTAAGCTATAGCTTATGTAATTCTATCTTCACAAATTCAATTTCCTGTCCTGTTTTCTCTATTTTTCTGCCTTTAAAAAAATGCTACTGCTAAGTCACTTTGTTTGTATAAAGACTATTTATGTATATAATTTCTCTTA